>NC_134837.1:267661047-267734851 GCF_004210375.1 Tachypleus tridentatus
TTTTCATCGAACGGTTCTTTCGAGTGTCAAGGCCATGTTTTGGACTTGCAAAATGAGAAAGAAGACTGGCCACCATTTTGCAAAGCTTTAGTTGTTAATAGAAATTTCAAGTGGATATCCCTTACAAGTAACTACTTCAAAACCATCCAGAATTTAGGGTAATTTATTGATTTGAAATAAAGTTAAGCAATATAAACGAATTAATCATGACATTTTATTTAGGCTAAATTGTCACTATTAGTGAGTACTTAGATAAACTATCATCTCGTGAAATTACTTTACATTTGTTTCAGTATCACCCGCTCATGAGTCTTAAGTTAAAGAATGATATTTTAAATTACAGAGTGGCTGTGAGTGTCTTCAGAACAATAAACAGTATTAAAACTCGTTAATAGTAATAAGTGCCGTCTACTTTTATGCATTAACAGTACTAGTAATATATAGTTTTAGTTAAATTTGGATGGAATTATATGTATGATAGTAACTAGATACATTTTCACAGGGTCTCTGGAAGTATTCTGTTTCAAGAATAAATAAAACCAAAATTAAGAGTAACAAATATTTTTATTTCTTGCAAAGTTCATCTGTCATACTGTATTGTGGCCTCAGAGTGCATAGATTTTCTTGTGACTTGTGGCATGCCCACATTTTACTGACTGATAGACAACATTCTACTGTATTGTGGTGTAAATGGTTAAAAGAAGTGAACCCTCCATGAAGCCTTTTGTGGGAGAATTAACAGCCCCTAGAGCGTTTAAAATTTCCCCATCTTCCAGTGGAAAGTATAACCGCGATGAAACTTTGTAGAATGGACGGCAACTGCCTATTGTGGAGACACAAATGTAGAAGGCGATGTTTGAGGAGTCTTCATGCTTTTAGTCTTCAAGTCAGTGTGTGCAAATGCAAATAAACTTGGCAGGGGTTTAGTTTAGAGAGAGAGTCTGAAGAATTCTCTCACCAACAGGAGTGGTCAGGAGCGTTGTGGTTCCTCTTAGTCCCCTCTCGTAAAGATTATTGAACTTTATGTGAGAATTTGTCTTTATTTTGTTTTAACTTGTTTAAGGTGAAGTGAGGTGGATATGAAAGTTAACTGTAAGAAGGGAGACCTGGGCGAGGGAGGCATAAGGGAAGTGAGCCAGGCCAGAGCCCGTGGTTGGAATAACCTGATGGCTGGCGATTACAAACATGACTTACAGTTGACTTGAGCGGCTCTTTTCAGGACCAGACAAGAATGTTGCCTTGGCTGGGATCTACAGATCAATGCCAGAGATTTTGGTGCTGGGAAACAATTAGTCAATTTTACTGTAATGTTATACATCTGATGAACCATGTTTTATTTGGCATACCTGTGTTTAGTCAATTTTACTGTAATGTTTTACTGCATCCCTGATGAACCATGTTTTACTTGGTGTACCTGTGTTTAGTCAATTTTACTGTAATGTTTTACATCTGATGAACCGTTTTACTTGGTGTACTTGTGTTTAGTCAATTTTACTGTAATGTTTTACATCTGATGAACCATGTTTTACTTGGTGTACCTGTGTTTAGTCAATTTTACTGTAATTTTACATCTTATGAACCACAGTATCTCCATATTGCTTTCTTCCCTAAAGTTTCAATCTAAGTTTACAGGGACAGAAACACGTGTGAGTGTATGGTGAAAGGTAAGGATATTTTAGTACATTAAATGGCTATTTATATATGCATATTTATATATATGTATGTTTCTATGCCTATGTAGGAGATTTATCTAAATTTCAACTTCTCCAGTCAGCAAAAAAAACTGACTAAATTGCCAGCTGTTCTGAGGGTGTCTGTTCTTGACAATCTCTGCCAGAGTTTAGTAAAATGTTTAAATCAGATTGAAGAACTAGTTGGGTTGGAACTGGGAGGGCTTCCACTTTCTGAACAACAAATAAATGACTTGTGTAAGGTAAGAGTAACTTTTTTTTTTATAATTTATGTTTTGGAGTTAGTTAGTTGGTTTACTTGGATTTCTCAGGTTTCTTTCACTAAAGTCTCTGACAGCTTTGCTAACTAAAACATGAAAAGCTATTGTGAAACATACATTTAGTATAGATGTCAGAGTAAAAGATATCTTCTGTTTTAAAATTCTATAGTTTTTAATATTTTCTGAATGGATTTGACCTTTTAACCCCAGTTCCTTACTTGTAATGTTCGTGTCAGCTGGATGAAGATGACTAAATAATGTATTCAAACGAACTGTTTGTAGGTAGAAGTTCTTGTAAATAAACTTCTCTCAGATGATCTTATTAACGAACATGAACATATAAAACAGTTCTACCTGAGTTTTCATTTCCAACATGTATATTCCATCACTAAACAGACCATCCATAGAAAGAATTGTTAAACTAACAAGTAAGTGAAACATTTGGATAAATTATCCTGTAATTCTTCTATATTACAGAGAGAGCTATTTAAATAATTGTTTATCTTCCTGTTTTACAGTTTCAGTCCATCTTAAATCTATATTACTAGACATACTGGATATGAATAAAGTATTTTTAGAAAAAACTGTAATATTATTCCCATGTGCCATCTTGAGTTTACTTATTTTACTGTCTCAGGCTTATTATGTTTAAAAACTTTAATGGATTGTAGCTGCTGGTAGAAACAAAAATACTTTACTGATACATTCTTGAGTGTAGAAACATCTGTTCCGTTAAAGTTCTCAAACATACTGCGTCTGTTCTCTGCTGAACCAGCGTACCAAATGTGTTGTTTTTAGTTTTCTCGTGTTGATGTTTTTTAATGTTAAATATATATTCTGTGTTAATTTCAAGAAAATAGACTTTCATCCTTATGTTCTGTAATATTTGGTTACTTCCAAGTATTGATTTATAATTCACTTTGATCCCAGGCTTTTCAAAATACGAACAGTCTTCAACATATTTCTTTTTTTACACTGTGCTATTGGAAAAGGAGGAATAGAAGGTGTGTATAATCTATAATATTCACCATTAATAGATCTTATGTGTAAATCATAAAGCTATGTTCAGTTAAGATCATTGTATTAGTGTTGTATTTGATGTAAAACTTATAGAATATGTGAATTCTAAAAGCTTTTTATGTAATAAATTATTAGTTACTTTGTTCAAGCAAGATAGTAATGCAGAGACAAGAAAGTGTGACTTCATTTGTCAATAACTTTATTCAGGTGACATAGTTTGTAACTAAATCCTCAAGGCCCAATTAACTTCACTGGTTCACAGCATTACTTGGGTTTCTCAGTTCATAACCAAATCCTTGAAGGTTGACCGATTTCACTGGTTGACAGCATTACTCGGGTTGTCAATTCATAACGAAATCCTTGAAGGTTGACTGACTTCACTAGTGAACAGCATTACTCGGGTTGTCAATTCATAACCAAATCCTTGAAGGTTGACTGACTTCACTAATGAACAGCATTACTTGGGTTGTCAATTCATAACCAAATCCTTGTAGATCAACTGACTTTGCTGTTCTCCATGTAAGTGTGTTATCAAGCAGTGATGTTATACTAAGTATGTATACATATTTGTAATAGTGTCAGTATTAAAATATTGTTTTAACCAACAGAGAATATTGCATGTTATTAGAAAATATACTTCTTATAGCTCAGTGCTAGCCAGGATATAACTATTACTACACAGATGCATTTGAAATAAAGCATATAATATGTATATTTGAACATGTTATATGTTCATGTAACTACTTCATAGGGTGTGGATAGTTCGTCACTAATTGATGTGGAATTTCATGTGGGAGTGCATACACATTCTTAAGTTTTCAAGTTTGTAGATTTTAAGGATGTTTCTGTAGTTTCTGTCACTACTTCACTTCCAGTGGATGGATCTACACCGTAATTGGTGTAATCATAGAGTGGTGTAGAGAAATGTATATGTAAAATTCTACGTAAAAATTTTTTTCAACCCAAACAAGCCATTTTTACATATATATGGTGTGATCATTGTGTCCATGTGAAGGTACATACAAATGTTTCAGTCTTCTGTTTGTTTTTTTATGGATATATTATTGAATTTTGCCACTATCTCAACTCCTTTGAATGGATCTTCCTCAAATTTTGTATTTTTTTACCACTGCCCTGTCCCCTATTGATGGATCTTAACAAGAAGGTTTGTTGAATTCCTGCAACTTTGCTGTTTCACATTTTATATCTTACACTTTTATGGTTATTTTTTTACAATTATGTATAATGGGAACAACTTTTCATGTGTCAAGATAAATTTTCATTAATCATGAATTTATGTAACTTTTGTCTAGGGGACAGGTACTTCAGCTAGTGTGTATATAGGCAGTTTATCTGTGTTATTCATATATGTATATTCCAACATTAATTAACTGTACTAAATTGTTACTGGAATTAATTTATTGCTATTATACGAGTTAAACTTTTTCTAATATGTTGCATGTTTTGTGTGATATAACCAGAGATTCCTTCTAAACTAAATATATAACACTTTTTCTGTGGTCCATATTTTCTGCATTTAGCTATCTGTAAAGCTCTGAGAAACACTTTGTCTGTGAAGTCTGTCAGCCTAAGTAGTTGTGGGATATCAGTGCAAGGTGCTGTATGTATAGCCTCTGTTTTAAAGGTATGATGACTTAGCTTGTTAGAATCATATTAATCAGTAAATTAATTGTTTTTGGTTCATATAAATGTTTTGGTTATCTTGTGTAGGTATATGTGTGATTCATTTTTTAAAAACGTGTTACTTAATATTGTATTTTTAGTGCACAGTTTTGTACATTCAAGCCTATCTTACCAATAGCTTCTGTTCAAAGGAAGCTACGTGAACATATCAGAAGTAAATGTTAATACAGTTAATTTAATAAATCTGTCTAACTAGAGGTATGCAATGTGCAACAGCAAATAATTTTAACCCATCTAACAAGAGGTATGTAATGTGCAACAGCAAATAATTTTAACCCATCTAACTAGAGGTATGTAATGTGCAACAGCAAATAATTTTAACCCATCTAACTAGAGGTATGCAATGTGCAACAGCAAATAATTTTAACCCATCTAACTAGAGGTATGCAATGTGCAACAGCAAATAATTTTAACCCATCTAACTAGAGGTATGCAATGTGCAACAGCAAATAATTTTAACCCATCTAACTAGAGGTATGTAATGTGCAACAGCAAATAATTTTAACCCATCTAACTAGAGGTATGCAATGTGCAACAGCAAATAATTTTAACTCATCTAACTAGAGGTATGCAATGTGCAACAGCAAATAATTTTAACCCATCTAACTAGAGGTATGCAATGTGCAACAGCAAATAATTTTAACCCATCTAACTAGAGGTATGTAATGTGCAACAGCAAATAATTTTAACCCATCTAACTAGAGGTATGCAATGTGCAACAGCAAATAATTTTAACCCATCTAACTAGAGGTATGCAATGTGCAACAGCAAATAATTTTAACCCATCTAACTAGAGGTATGTAATATGCAGCAAAATAATTTTAACCCATCTAACTAGGGTATGTAATGTAAACAGCAAATAATTTTAACCCATTTAACTAGAGGTATGTAAGGTGCAACAGCAAATACTTTTAACCCATCTAACTAGAGGTATTCAATGTGCAACAGCAAATAATTTTAACCCATCTAACTAGAGGTATGCAATGTGCAACAGCAAATAATTTTAACCCATCTAACTAGAGGTATGCAATGTGCAACAGCAAATAATTTTAACCCATCTAACTAGAGGTATGCAATGTGCAACAGCAAATAATTTTAACCCATCTAACTAGAGGTATGTAATGTGCAACAGCAAATAATTTTAACCCATCTAACTAGGGTATGCAATGTGCAGCAACAAATCATTTTAACCCATCTAACTAGGGTATGCAATGTGCAGCAACAACTCATTTTAACCCATCTAACTAGGGTGTGTAATGTGCAACAGCAAATAATTTTAACCCATCTAACTAGAGGTGTGTAATGTGCAACAGCAAATAATTTTAACCCATCTAACTAGGGTGTGTAATGTGCAACAGCAAATAATTTTAACCCATCTAACTAGAGGTATGTAATGTGCAACAGCAAATAATTTTAACCCATCTAACTAGAGGTATGTAATGTACAACAGCAAATAATTTTAACCCATCTAACTAGAGGTATGTAATGTACAACAGCAAATAATTTTAACCCATTTAACTAGAGGTATGTAAGGTGCAACAGCAAATACTTTTAACCCATCTAACTAGAGGTATTCAATGTGCAACAGCGAATAATTTTATTGATGTGTTGGTTATCCTCACTATTATTAGTATCTATGACTAATTTTAATGCCCTTGTCAACTGATTATATCCTAATTTAATTTAAAGATAGCACAACAATAATGAGATATAACATAGTGGTATTTTCTTGTCATTTTTTTTGTATATTTCTAACCAAATAAGGCTTATTTCTCTTTCACTATAACAAGGAATACCAGCAATAAGTACATTTTGTGTTTTGTAGTTTTATTTCTCTTCAAACTATATGGTACTAAGGAATATGTTGTTGATAAACCAAATGTTTCACTCACTACCCTCTGTACATGTTTTTATTGCATATCATATCCAACAGTGTTATTATTATTTATACACTTACATATGAATAATTCTGAATCATTCATTTTAAGTGGTGTTATGTGGTGTACCCTGTTTGTTATGGCGAGTGTTAGCTGGTGTACAATGTTTGTTATCATGGTGAGTGTTACCTTACCAAAGTGTTTGCTTCCAAGTTTCTGTAAATATGTCTTAAAAGTTGAAGAAGGGTATAATTAAGGGAAAAATTATTATTGCAACAGATGGAGTGTGACTGTTGGTTCTCCATTTTGCACTGATGTTTATTTATTAAAGCCAGTTCTTATAGTAATAATCCCAACACAGATTATTTACCTTGGTTATTAGTCAAAACCTGGCTTTGGAGTTAGTTCAAACTCCAGGCTTCAGTGTATTAGTACAGATGTATGTTGTAACATTACTATATATGTAGTGTTATTTGACATTTAAGTTAGAAATGTGCAATATATTTAAATAAGAAATGTTTTTTGGAAGCTTCAGTCAATCAAACGCTACGGTGAAGCATGGCAGGAAAGTCTTCGCTACAGATGTCCAAATCTGGACAGGCTTTCTGGCCTGAGAAGGATCACACTCAACAATAACCCAGATATTGCAGATGATGGAGCAGTAGCCTTAGCCAATGCCCTTCAAGAAGATATGTGGCTGAAAGGTCAGTCGAGTTTCTGTGTAGTGGGTGTTTAGTTTCTTGTTATTATAGTGTTTGTGTAGTGGTTGGTTAGTTTTTTGTTGTTATAGTGTTTGTGTAGTGGTTGGTTAGTTTCTTGTTGTTATAGTGTTTGTGTAGTGGTTCACACTTACAACAAAGTTGTACCAGATGTGAACAAAACAACCTCTGACCTGTCATAGAGTTGTACTATATATATGTTTGGACATCAGTATCTGGACGAGACCAATGTGAACAAAGGAAATGAGGCTTTATACATGGGTGAAGTATTCTCATACTGAACAAAGGAAATGAGGCTTTATACATGGGTGAAGTATTCTCATACTGAACAAAGGAAATGAGGCTTTATACATGGGTGAAGTATTTTCATACATACACACACACACACACACATACATATTAGTGAAAATAATTACATTTTAATGAAGTTAAATAGGAAAACAAGATCATAAGGAAGGACTACATTAAAAACAGCAAATGCAAACCTCTGACTAGTTATATTAGTTTGTTATATATAATTTAAAACACTGCATAATCTTTACTTCAAATGTCAAATATGTATTTTTAGTTAAGGATAAGGTCATTTAATGAATTGGTACTACTTTATATTGATGTACATCTTGCTGCATATGAAGGCTTGTTTAGAGCATGATCATCACAGTAGACTTGAGTGGTGGTTGGGAGCGATACTAGTTTGGACAGCTGGATGGGACACTTCATGCTGGTATAGTTCATTTGCTGTGCTGTTAATTAGTGCCTTTGTACCATATTGGGGGCTGGCATGCTAACATCAAGAGGTAAGTTTTTATCTCGCTTACCCCTAAATGGTAGTACCTTATTTCTTTATTTTTTTGTTTCAGTTAATTCTTTCCAACAACTGTCTGCAGGCAGTGAAGGGTGATATAGATGTGGGATGTTGTGGACTTGAGCACTGACATCTTGCTCTCTTAATTTATATTTCTAATTCTATATCTATTGCTACTCTGTATTTTTTATGTGAGAGTGGCAAATGGAGGTTAAGTCTTATAGATGGTGTATCCCCACTGCTATGTGGTTCCAACTTCAGCAGTCATCTGTGAAACCTAGGGTACATTTTATAATCCCACATTGCAGCTTGTACCTTGGCATCTTTTCAGTTGATGCAGCATTTTTGTTTTGGCTTGTTTTTGAGTTAAAATAACAACACACATGCACACATATGTGTGGTGCCCTGAGTTATCTTTTATTCAACACAATAAACCTATATTTGTATAGGGTTTAATGCTAGTAAATTATTATTGTCAGTTATTCAGCTTTTAAAGCATTACAAATAAATACAGGGTCATTATGAAGTCCTTGTGCAGTTTTAAATTTTCATATCTTCAGTTCTATACATGGTAAAATCAAACTGTAAAAAAGGGTTGATGAAAGAATTTATTACATTTTTACGTATTTATTCTTGAGAATTTAATTTTCAACATGTCTACTATCATTACGTATACAAATCGTGATGCAGTTCAAGTTCTACTGAATACGTTTTGCAGTTAAATTTCAGTAATATCCTGAATCACATTGGTTATCTTAGTTCACAGGTCATTTAAAGAGCAAGTTTTTGTTGAGTAACCACTAGTCTTTACATGTCCCCATAAAAAAGAAATCCATTGTGCTCAAATTTATTGACCATGGTGGCCAGGAGAGAGGTTCAGGTCTTCCAATCCATCTGTTAGGGAAATTTTCATTAAGAAACTATGTCTGAGCAAAGTGACAAGGTGCACCATCTCACTGAAACTATACCTGATATCACTCCTAATGGTGTGAGTTCAGATTTTGCAGCATTTCTAAATAACTGTTACTATCAACAATCTGTCCTTCAAAAAAGAATGGCCCAATTACAGGGTCCTTTCCTAATGCACACCAAACACTGATCTTTAGAGAATTTCTTTCATGTTCCTCAAATTCATGTGGCTTTTCAGTGCCTCATATGCAGCAGTTATGCCTGTTGACTTTACCACTAATGTGAAATGTTGCTTTGTCAGAAAACATTAAATGGTTTAAAAATGAGGCATTACTGACAAATGTTTCATTAAATTGATGACAGAAATTCAATCGTGCATGATAATCCTCTTCTAGCAACATTTGGTGGACTTGATTGTTGTGAGATGTTTTGTTCTGAGAGTTTTACCCACTGTTGAGTCTGGAATACCAGAGATCCCATTTTACTGATTTCTGTGGACTTTGAATAAAGGATTGTTCTACTGCTGCTACATTTTCCTCACTTACACTTGGCCATCCAGATCGTGGCTTATCATTGACAGAACCAGTTTCTTTGAATTTATTCATCCAGTTATGGAATCCCTGTGTGATACATCTCTATTGTAATTGGTTTTAAATCTTCTTTGGACTGTGATGACAGATTTAACTTGCCTAACCACAGGACACAGTTCACTTTCTCTTCTATTGATGCCATAGGTCAATCCTATTTCTTCAAATAAAATAATGAACAAATTAATAAAATAAAAATAATAACCAATTTATTGCTAAATCACGATAAAATAAATGCATCACATTTGTCAATGCTCTTTACAGGTTAATTTCATCATGTATAGAGCTGAAGTTATGAAAATTCAAAACTGCACAAGGACTTTATAATGACCCTGTATATAAAATCTAGTTTCATTCTTGTTCTGGTTAGAGATTGTGGGTGAAATTCCCCAAACTGGTATAACATAATGACAAGTTCAGATTGAAATAACAGACTGTGCTTCATATTTGTGGTTAGTGTTGAGAATAATAATAATAATTAAAATTTAATAACAACAGTGGTTCAGATTCTGAAAATCCTAGATAAAAATAGGTTAATTTTATTGAATAAAAGACAGTTCAAAACACCACTCATTTATTTCATATCATAAACAAGTTCCTTATGTCTATTTATAAAGTTACTGCTTCATTTATTATTAATAAATACTGGAATTATTTGACTCCATGTGTTTTACAGTTACTGTTTCATATCTGCTAATTTGTATTTGAATTCTGCTGTTGGTAACATAACTCTATAATAAGTTTGATGTGTGGTTGATACCAGTCTCTTTGGTTTCAGCCCTAACCTCTCTTTATCACATGCTATACAAACTGTACCCAGAGTTTTAGCTTTTTTCTAGAAGACATTTAAAATTGTGAAGTGGCACATGTATTATTAAATTTGCAGACATGATAACAGGTAATGAGTTGCTGTTTTAATTTGAGACAATTGTTTTTTAGAGTTTAATTTTCCAGGTTAATGACATTCAACATATATCTGTTTTTAACTTGCAGTTTTACTGACATTTGACTATCTTTTTTGTTTTGACAAACCTAAATAACCAGTAAGGATTTTAGTTAATCTAAATTATTTTATTAAAACATCTTTTCTGCTTCAGATGTTTTTTTTCTAAGAAAGTGCTATGTTTTAAAAATTAACTTTAGATATAATTTCAGCTTTGGATCTGCAGAACTGTGGGATTGCTGTTAAAGGTGCACAAGCTTTTCTGACCACTTTGAATGTCAACATAGCTCTGGAGATTCTGGACCTCAGGGGAAACTCCAAGATAGGTAACATGTTGAATTTTTTAAAGCAACTCCTAACTCCATATATATTTAAGACTTTCATCAGCTCCTTGTTTCAGTTAGCAGCCTTTGTTTGGAGATGTACTTGTTGTGAAAATATGTAAAGATGATTTGGGACCTTCACCACAATCCATGTCATCATGCCTGGTCATACACTGTCTGATGATTGTGTATCCTGACAGTAGGTTGAAGGTTTGTTGAACAGTAAAATTGTTTGTAGTTTAGTTAACCCAAAATTTTGATTTATGTCTTTGCTGTAGTCCTGAGGTCACTTATTAATGTTACTCAGGAGTGGACTGTGATTTAGTAGGAACAAGCTTGTAATCATATCACATACACCTAACTGAACAAGTTTGTAATCATATCACATACACCTAACTGAACAAGTTTGTAGTCATATCACATACACCTAACTGAACAAGTTTGTAATCGTATCACGTACACCTAACTGAACAAGCTTGTAATCATATCACATACACCTAACTGAACAAGTTTGTAATCGTATCACGTACACCTAACTGAACAAGTTTGTAATCGTATCACGTACACCTAACTGAACAAGTTTGTAATCATATCACATACACCTAACTGAACAAGTTTGTAATCATATCACATACACCTAACTAAACAAGTTTGTAATCGTATCATGTACACCTAACTGAACAAGTTTGTAATCATATCACATACACCTAACTGAACAAGTTTGTCATCATATCACTTAACTTTGGGTAGGAGATAACGATCTAGAACTAACAAGGTAAGAAACATTCTCACCAGAAGAATATGGTTCATGCTGCTTCTGGTTAACCACCTGTGGATCATACTGGAACTTGAAACTCAGGTTAATAAACACTAGTTCTTCTTTGTTTACAAAGTTCCTTGGTTAGCTTTGTGATTGTAATGTGAAACATAATATGAAAGTCCTCTTATTGGAGGAGAGGTTGGTTTCTTTTAATTACTGTTTAGAAACTAATTATATTTATAAAACACCTCATATTTTAAACTATACCTGCCTAATAGTGCCATACATGTAAAATGAGATGTTATTATGAGAATAAGCCTAAAAACTTTACTCATGTCTGTTGCTACTTTCTTGTGAGTTAGCTCAGAAACAAAGTAACCAGTAGATTAATTACTGAAAGCTGTTATTCTTTAACACTATAAGTATTAAACTCATTGGCTTTTTAAACTGTTTATGCTCCAAATTGATTGTGGGCTCATAACAAAATTAACCAAACCTATTTTTAATATTTTGTTTCTATAACTGTATGGTGGTCTATAATTTTTCTTGTTATTTTTTGATCATTTTCTCATGTGGAGTGTTGTAACAGTTCAAATCAAGGTTACACAATATGTTGGCCTCACTTTGCACTGAATGGATAAAAACAAGATAAGGGTTAAGTGTTTCCAAATTGATGTGATTTAGAACAGATGTACATCACATTGTACACAGCAGTCTGCTTGGTGAGATGTGTGATTTATCATCTTCATACAGGAGGACAATTGATGCAACAAATCATGGAGAAACTCAAAAGAAACAATGAAGGAAAACTATGTGAGGTAAAGTGAATTTAACAGTTACATTAAATATTGTGTACAGTGAAGTAACAGTTACATTAAATATTGTGTACAGTGAAGTAACACTTATATTAAACACTGCATCCAGTGATGTAACAGTTACATCAAACAGTGTGTCCAGTGATGTAACAGTTACATTAAACAGTGTCCAGTGATGTAACAGTTACATCAAAGAGTGTGTCCAGTGATGTAACAGTTACATCAAAGAGTGTGTACAGTGTTGTAACAGTTACATCAAAGAGTGTGTCCAGTGATGTAACAGTTACATCAAGCAGTGTGTCCAGTGATGTAACAGTTACATCAAGCAGTGTGTCCAGTGATGTAACAGTTAGATTAATTATTTCTTTCACTATGGCTAGGTCAAAGTGCACTTGTCAAAACCTTTTATAGTATTGTGTTCCAAACACGATAAAACAATTGTATTATTAATCTGTATCATCAAACTATAGTTCATATTTCAAGTACTTGTGTTATTTAAGCTTTAACTTCTAAATGTCTAAAAAGAAATGTTTGAAAACATCATTTTCGAGTGTCAATTGATATGAGCTTTGATTTCTTCTGAATGTTCTGGTTTCTAAAAGAGTTTTAGGACTGTACATAGTTACAAGCAGTAAACTAGAATCTGAATCATACTCCTGCTCTGTTTGGTGAGATGTCAGTAGATTTCCAAGAAGGTTTGGTAGTTAATATTATACTAGTTATTAAATCCACAACATATACAGTAATGTTTGTATCCTGTTTTTGTACTTTCATTATTCTGTTCTTTTCCTGCACACCATTCAGCTCTGCTTCCTTCTAGTCATCGTTTTATAGACTGATAATGCTTGGTCTGATACAAAGATATATTCATTTAAGAAGTTCTAGAGGCTATGAAAATGTAAATTCAAGATGAAAAATATATTTCTTAATATGAAAACTATCTTTCATCAAGTTGATTTAGTAAATTTTTGATAATTAATTGACAAGTCTTAAGTAGAAATATTTCATTGAATAACGTGTAAAGTTTACTAGAAACTTCCCAACATTGTTCAATGTAGAGCTAGTAACTACCATAAATATCTTGTCTAGTTTACTGTTCCAAGCTAGTAATCACCATAAGTAATGTGTCCATGGTAAAGTGAAGCAGTAATTACTGTAAATAATATGTTCATGGTTAAGTAAAGTAGTAATTACTGTTAATACTGTATTCGTGGTAAAGAGAAGTAGTAATTACTGTTAATAATATGTTCATGGTTAAGTAAGTAAAGTAGTAATTACTGTTAATACTGTATTCGTGGTAAAGTGAAGCAGTAATTACTGTAAATACTATGTTCATGGTTAAGTAAAGTAGTAATTACTGTTAACACTGTATTAGGTGGTAAAGAGAAGTAGTAATTACTGTAAATACTATGTTCATGGTTAAGTAAAGTAGTAATTACTGTTAACACTGTATTCATGGTAAAGAGAAGTAGTAATTACTGTGAATACTATGTTCATGGTTAAGTAAAGTAGTAATTACTGTTAATACTGTATTCGTGGTAAAGAGAAGTAGTAATTACTGTTAATACTGTATTCGTGGTAAAGTGAAGTAGTAATTACTGTTAATACTGTATTCATGGTAAAGAGAAGTAGTAATTACTGTAAATACAATGTTCATGGTTAAGTAAAGTAGTAATTACTGTTAACACTGTATTCATGGTAAAGAGAAGTAGTAATTACTGTGAATACTATGTTCATGGTTAAGTAAAGTAGTAATTACTGTTAATACCGTATTCCGTGGTAAAGAGAAGTAGTAATTACTGTTAATACTGTATTAGGTGGTAAAGTGAAGTAGTAATTACTGTTAATACTGTATTCGTGGTAAAGAGAAGTAGTAATTACTGTTAATACTGTATTCGTGGTAAAGAGAAGTAGTAATTACTGTTAATACTGTATTCGTGGTAAAGTGAAGCAGTAATTACTGTAAATAATATGTTCATGGTTAAGTAAAGTAGTAATTACTGTTAATACTGTATTCGTGGTAAAGTGAAGCAGTAATTACTGTTAATAATATGTTCATGGTTAAGTAAAGTAGTAATTACTGTTAATACTGTATTTGTGGTAAAGAGAAGTAGTAATTACTGTAAATAATATGTTCATGGTTAAGTAAAGTAGTAATTACTGTTAATACTGTATTCGTGGTAAAGAGAAGTAGTAATTACTGTTAATACTATGTTCATGGTTAAGTAAAGTAGTAAGTACTGTTAATACTGTATTCGTGGTAAAGTGAAGCAGTAATTACGGTAAATAATATGTTCATGGTTAAGTAAAGTAGTAATTACTGTTAATACTGTATTCGTGGTAAAGAGAAGTAGTAATTACTGTTAATACTGTATTCGTGATAAAGAGAAGCAGTAATTACTGTAAATAATATGTTCATGGTTAAGTAAAGTAGTAATTACTGTTAATACTGTATTCGTGGTAAAGAGAAGTAGTAATTATCATAACTAGCGTGCCCATAGTTTATTGAAATAGTAATTATCATAATTAGTGTCTCCATAATAAAGGGAAGAAGTAATTATCCTATGGTAAAGTGGAAGTTTACTTAAGTAACGTAAGTGTAATTACTATTGAAGGATAAACAAAATAAATCACTATATGGTTTACAAAGTGTAAAACATCTGACGAATGTTTCTAGTTAACAGGTATACGACTGCTATTATGATAGAGAATTATTGTAGACAATGAAAATTGTTCTTTCATCTACAGTACTGATGGCTTCCTGTAATACATAAGTAGATAAAATTGTTTGTATGGTTCTTTCACCTATAGTAACCATGGCTTCCTGTAATACATAAGTAGATAAAATTGTTTGTATGGTTCTTTCATCTACAGTACTGATGGCTTCCTGTAATACATAAGTAGATAAAATTGTTTGTATGGTTCTTTCACCTATAGTAACCATGGCTTCCTGTAATACATAAGTAGATAAAATTGTTTGTGTGGTTCTTTCACCTATAGTAACCATGGCTTCCTGTAATACATAAGGAGATAAAATTGTTTGTATGGTTCTTTCACCTATAGTAACCATGGCTTCCTGTAATACATAAGGAGATAAAATTGTTTGTATGGTTCTTTCACCTATAGTAACCATGGCTTCCTGTAATACATAAGTAGATAAAATTGTTTGTATGGTTTTTCACCTATAGTAACCATGGCTTCCTGTAATACATATGGAGATAAAATTGTTTGTATGGTTCTTTCATCTATAGTGCCCATGGTTTCCTGTAATGCATAAGTAGATAAAATTGTTTGTATGGTTCTTTCACCTGTAGTAACCATGGCTTCCTGTAATACATAAGTAGATAAAATTGTTTGTATGGTTCTTTCACCTATAGTACTCAGGGCTTCCTGTAATGCATAAGTAGATAAAATTGTTTGTATGGTTCTTTCATCTACAGTACTGATGGCTTCCTGTAATACATAAGTAGATAAAATTGTTTGTATGGTTCTTTCACCTATAGTAACCATGGCTTCCTGTAATACATAAGTAGATAAAATTGTTTGTGTGGTTCTTTCACCTATAGTAACCATGGCTTCCTGTAATACATAAGGAGATAAAATTGTTTGTATGGTTCTTTCACCTATAGTAACCATGGCTTCCTGTAATACATAAGGAGATAAAATTGTTTGTATGGTTCTTTCACCTATAGTAACCATGGCTTCCTGTAATACATAAGGAGATAAAATTGTTTGTATGGTTCTTTCACCTATAGTAACCATGGCTTCCTGTAATACATAAGTAGATAAAATTGTTTGTATGGTTTTTTCACCTATAGTAACCATGGCTTCCTGTAATACATATGGAGATAAAATTGTTTGTATGGTTCTTTCATCTATAGTGCCCATGGTTTCCTGTAATGCATAAGTAGATAAAATTGTTTGTATGGTTCTTTCACCTATAGTAACCATGGCTTCCTGTAATACATAAGTAGATAAAATTGTTTGTATGGTTCTTTCACCTATAGTACTCAGGGCTTCCTGTAATGCATAAGTAGATAAAATTGTTTGTATGGTTCTTTCATCTATAGTGCCCATGGTTTCCTGTAATACATAAGTAGATAAAATTGTTTGTATGGTTCTTTCACCTATAGTAACCATGGCTTCCTGTAATACATAAGTAGATAAAATTGTTTGTATGGTTCTTTCACCTATAGTAACCATGGCTTCCTGTAATACATAAGTAGATAAAATTGTTTGTATGGTTCTTTCACCTATAGTACTCAGGGCTTCCTGTAATGCATAAGTAGATAAAATTGTTTGTATGGTTCTTTCACCTATAGTAACCATGGCTTCCTGTAATACATAAGTAGATAAAATTGTTTGTATGGTTCTTTCATCTACAGTACTGATGGCTTCCTGTAATACATAAGTAGATAAAATTGTTTGTATGGTTCTTTCACCTATAGTAACCATGGCTTCCTGTAATACATAAGTAGATAAAATTGTTTGTGTGGTTCTTTCACCTATAGTAACCATGGCTTCCTGTAATACATAAGGAGATAAAATTGTTTGTATGGTTCTTTCACCTATAGTAACCATGGCTTCCTGTAATACATAAGGAGATAAAATTGTTTGTATGGTTCTTTCACCTATAGTAACCATGGCTTCCTGTAATACATAAGTAGATAAAATTGTTTGTATGGTTTTTTCACCTATAGTAACCATGGCTTCCTGTAATACATATGGAGATAAAATTGTTTGTATGGTTCTTTCATCTATAGTGCCCATGGTTTCCTGTAATGCATAAGTAGATAAAATTGTTTGTATGGTTCTTTCACCTATAGTAACCATGGCTTCCTGTAATACATAAGTAGATAAAATTGTTTGTATGGTTCTTTCACCTATAGTACTCAGGGCTTCCTGTAATGCATAAGTAGATAAAATTGTTTGTATGGTTCTTTCATCTACAGTACTGATGGCTTCCTGTAATACATAAGTAGATAAAATTGTTTGTATGGTTCTTTCACCTATAGTAACCATGGCTTCCTGTAATACATAAGTAGATAAAATTGTTTGTGTGGTTCTTCCACCTATAGTAACCATGGCTTCCTGTAATACATAAGGAGATAAAATTGTTTGTATGGTTCTTTCACCTATAGTAACCATGGCTTCCTGTAATACATAAGGAGATAAAATTGTTTGTATGGTTCTTTCACCTATAGTAACCATGGCTTCCTGTAATACATAAGGAGATAAAATTGTTTGTATGGTTCTTTCACCTATAGTAACCATGGCTTCCTGTAATACATAAGTAGATAAAATTGTTTGTATGGTTTTCACCTATAGTAACCATGGCTTCCTGTAATACATATGGAGATAAAATTGTTTGTATGGTTCTTTCATCTATAGTGCCCATGGTTTCCTGTAATGCATAAGTAGATAAAATTGTTTGTATGGTTCTTTCACCTATAGTAACCATGGCTTCCTGTAATACATAAGTAGATAAAATTGTTTGTATGGTTCTTTCACCTATAGTACTCAGGGCTTCCTGTAATGCATAAGTAGATAAAATTGTTTGTATGGTTCTTTCATCTATAGTGCCCATGGTTTCCTGTAATGCATAAGTAGATAAAATTGTTTGTATGGTTCTTTCACCTATAGTAACCATGGCTTCCTGTAATACATAAGTAGATAAAATTGTTTGTATGGTTCTTTCACCTATAGTAACCATGGCTTCCTGTAATACATAAGTAGATAAAATTGTTTGTATGGTTCTTTCACCTATAGTACTCAGGGCTTCCTGTAATGCATAAGTAGATAAAATTGTTTGTATGGTTTTTTCATCTATAGTACCCTTGGCTGCCTAACGAAAACATCTTGTCTGTTTCTAAGTCTCTACCAATCAGAAGTAGGTCATCAAAACCTTGGGCAGTAAGTACATTTTGTGAAACATTCTATGTTTGTGTTTGATAGTATAATTCTGTGTGTCATGGAGAAAACATACACTAGATGTTTACAACTAGAGCAGTAGAAGGACTTAGAGTCTGTACTTAACACATTTTAACTGTTCTTACTCTGTTCTCATGGTGTGTTAAAATAAGTTTGTTGTGTTTGTACCAGACGTCCCACATTGCTTGACAGGCCACATTTGTTGTTCAGAGGCATCAGGAATGTGTAATAAACTTCTCTCATATAGTTGACTGTTAACATACTTTACAAGTATAAATAAAACATATTTTACAAGTGTTAATAAATAATGATGGTGTTTGTTTAGTATGTTTAATGGATAGGACTTCTGGTAACCCAACTGTTTAGTATACATGTTTAATGGATAGGACTTCTGGTAACCCAACTTTTTGGTATACATATTTAATAGATAGGACTTCTGGTAACCCAACTGTTTAGTATACATGTTTAATGGATAGGACTTCTGGTAACCCAACTGTTTGGTATACATATTTAATAGATAGGACTTCTGGTAACCCAACTGTTTAGTATACATGTTTAATGGATAGGACTTCTGGTAACCCAACTGTTTAGTATACATATTTAATGGATAGGACTTCTGGTAACCCAACTGTTTAGTATACATGTTTAATGGATAGGACTTCTGGTAACCCAACTGTTTGGTATACATGTTTAATGGATAGGGCTTCTAGTAACCCAACTATTTAGTACACATGTTTAATGGATAGGACTTCTGGTAACCCAACTGTTTAGTACACATGTTTAATGGATAAGGCTTCTGGTAACCCAACTGTTTAGTACACATGTTTAATGGATAGGACTTCTGGTAACCCAACTGTTTAGTATACATGTTTAATGGATAAGGCTTCTGGTAAACCAAGTGTTTAATATACATGTTTAATGGATAAGGCTTCTGGTAAACCAACTGTTAAGTAGACATGTTTAATGGATAGGGCTTCTGGTAACCCAACTGTTTAGTACACATGTTTAATGGATAGGGCTTCTGCTAACCCAACTGTTTGGTATACATATTTAATAGATAGGACTTCTGGTAACCCAACTTTTTAGTATACATGTTTAATGGATAGGACTTCTGGTAACCCAACTGTTTAGTATACATGTTTAATGGATAGGGCTTCTAATAACCCAACTATTTAGTACACATGTTTAATGGATAGGACTTCTGGTAACCCAACTGTTTAGTACACATGTTTAATGGATAGGACTTCTGGTAACCCAACTGTTTAGTATACATGTTTAATGGATAGGGCTTCTAGTAACCCAACTATTTAGTACACATGTTTAATGGATAGGACTTCTGGTAACCCAACTGTTTAGTACACATGTTTAATGGATAAGGCTTCTGGTAACCCAACTGTTTAGTACACATGTTTAATGGATAAGGCTTCTGGTAACCCAACTGTTTAGTACACATGTTTAATGGATAAGGCTTCTGGTAACCCAACTGTTTAGTACACATGTTTAATGGATAGGGCTTCTGGTAACCCAACTGTTTAGTACACATGTTTAATGGATAGGGCTTCTGGTAACCCAACTGTTTAGTATACATGTTTAATGGATAGGGCTTCTGGTAACCCAACTATTTAGTACACATGTTTAATGGATAGGACTTCTGGTAACCCAACTGTTTAGTACACATGTTTAATGGATAAGGCTTCTGGTAACCAAACTGTTAAGTAGACATGTTTAATGGATAGGACTTCTGGTAACCCAACTGTTTAGTACACATGTTTAATGGATAAGGCTTCTGGTAACCAAACTGTTAAGTAGACATGTTTAATGGATAAGACTTCTGGTAACCCAACTGTTTAGTACACATGTTTAATGGATAAGGCTTCTGGTAAACCAAGTGTTTAATATACATGTTTAATGGATAAGGCTTCTGGTAACCCAACTGTTTAGTATACATGTTTAATGGATAAGGCTTCTGGTAAACCAACTGTTAAGTAGACATGTTTAATGGATAGGGCTTCTGGTAACCCAACTGTTTAGTACACATGTTTAATGGATAGGACTTCTGGTAACTCAACTGTTTAGTGGACATGTTTAATGGATAAGGCTTCTGGTAAACCAACTGTTAAGTAGACATGTTTAATGGATAGGGCTTCTGGTAACCCAACTGTTAAGTATACATGTTTAATGGATAGGGCTTCTGGTAACCCAACTGTTTAGTACACATGTTTAATGGATAGGACTTCTGGTAACCCAACTGTTTAGTACACATGTTTAATGGATAGGGCTTCTGGTAACCCAACTGTTTAGTACACATGTTTAATGGATAGGGCTTCTGGTAACTCAACTGTTTAGTGGACATGTTTAATGGATAAGGCTTGTGCTACCTTGACTGTTTAATAAACATATTTACTGGGTAGGGCTTCTGATCACTTGACTCTTTAGTAAATGTTTAATTTTGATTGTTTATTTGTACTATTTTTGGTCTGTCACTTGAATAAAAATTCTGGGTAACTGATCAGTTCTTCCATAAGCTTGTGAATGTTTCTAGTTTTGTTTCTTCAATATTTAATTTATTTTTATTTTATTCATTCCTAGAGGAGAGCAGTTGAACAGAAGAAAAGGTCTTTATCCCAGATCCAATAAAACATAGAAACTGTTTGACAAAACATTCTTCTATGAAGTTGATCAAACCCAAAGAAGAGTACATTGTTTCCTGGTTATGTTGTTAATTACAAAGTTTATGATTTATTGTATAAATGTGGAAAAATAGTGAATGTTAGATGACTTTTTTTATAAAACTGTTTTTATTAAATGTGATTAGATAGGGTAATTTATCTAACCTGTGTTGTTTAATGGGAAACTTTTAGATTGTACTTTATTATCTAACACTGACAATTTGCTTAAATATTTCAAATAGATCTGTGGTTGTAAAAATATAATACAAAGTATTACAGATTTGTTTGAATCTTTGTTATGAGAGTCAGTACTGAAGAGATTAGCAGATTATTCCTCTGTTATTTAAATCTTCTAGCACTGGAAAGAGAGTAACAAGTAAGGTAATCCTCTGTTATGCAGAGTTTAATGTTTGATTGTTAATAGATTAGAATCATGATACTGAAACCTTAATAACATTTGATGTCAGATGGTATTTTGTTGATATATTGAACAGATGGTACAAAGTATTTTGTTGATATATTGAACAGGCTAAATGAGGTAGCTTCCAGTTGTTTATCCATGTCATCATCATCTGCTGAAGAATTGAAGGTAAACACTGCTGGACAAGAAAAGTTGTAATTGTTCTGTGTAATGACAGATGTGGAATACATTGATTAGTGTGTTTTGCATAATGACAAGTGTGGAATACATAGATTAGTGTGTTTTGCATAATGACAAGTGTGGAATACATAGATTAGTGTGTTTGGCATGATGTCAAATTTTGGAATACATAGATTAGTGTGTTCTGCATAATGTCAGATTTGGAGTACATAGATTAGTGGGTTCTGCTTAATGATAGATGTGGAATACATAGATTAGTGTGTCCTGCATAACGACATGTGGAATACATAGATTAGTGTGTCCTGCATAACGACATGTGGAATACATAGATTTGTGTGTCCTGCATAACGACATGTGAAATACATAGATTAGTGTGTCCTGCATAACGACATGTGGAATACATAGATTAGTGTGTCCTGCATAACGACATGTGGAATACATAGATTAGTGTGTCCTGCATAACGACATGTGGAATACATAGATTTGTGTGTCCTGCATAACGACATGTGGAATACATAGATTAGTGTGTCCTGCATAACGACATGTGGAATACATAGATTTGTGTGTCCTGCATAACATGTGGAATACATAGATTAGTGTGTCCTGCATAACGACATGTGGAATACATAGATTAGTGTGTCCTGCATAACGACATGTGGAATACATAGATTAGTGTGTCCTGCATAACGACATGTGGAATACATAGATTAGTGTGTCCTGCATAACGACATGTGGAATACATAGATTTGTGTGTCCTGCATAACGACAGATGTGGAATACATAGATAAGTGTGTCCTGCGCAACGACAGATGTGGAATACATAGATTAGTGGGTTCTGCATGAATGAACTTATTAAAGTCAGACAAGTATGCTAAACTAATGGAGGATCATTACAGAAAACATGATATTTGGTTAACAAGTTTAACTGTCTATGTACTATTGATTTCTTTTATCATAATTAATGCATAAAACATTTTACAAATGATACCAATGTTACAGTTTACCTTATCAACGGGAACTATAACATAGTTTTCTTCCAATTCCTGAATCTTATATTTGTAACTGATCAAACAATAAATCTGTATCGTATTTCTTTAATTTATATGAGATAATTTTATTTTTATTTTTTAAGTACTTACAATCTCTATTCCAGAAACCATCAGGTTGAATACGATGTAATGTAGTTACGTTTTAAAATATATTCATCATTTTTGTTTTTAAGATATTTTAGACTATTATTCTTATTACATTTTGTTGCTATTCTGTATTTAGTGCCTGTTTTGAGTTTTTCATGTAATATTTTATATTTTATTATATCTAAATTACCAGTAATAATATGTTTATGAAAACTATAAATAATTCCCATTCACAACATAAATTAACATCATCTACATTTTTATATATTGATGGACTAACTGGAACTTCATTATATAATTGACTGTAGGTCTTAAGTTTTTACAAGGAAGATATTATTCTTTATAGATTGATGAATAATTTTAGACATCTGTAAATCACTGAATATTTTATGTATAAAATTAATTACTAAATATGAAAGGTTGAACTGCAGTTTCTCTTTTTCAAAACTTGAAATATCATTACATTTTAATCAATATTTTATAATGTCTACAAGTAAGTAGATCATTTCAAAAGTTATATTTATTTATTACATTAATTAATACTTTTATTTTGGGAAGATGAAGTCCATAAATATTTTTAAACAATTTACAAACACTAATGTCAATATAAAAACTATTACCTTAATAACTACACAATTATGAAAAATTTTACTTTATTAATTTCTTTTACCTCTAGTTTTCCTACTTTTATGAAAAAGTTATCTATAAAGAAAAACTTAATAATACAGTAATTATTACTCAAATTCAGAATTATTAAAACATTTGTTTGATTGATAAAGATATAATGTTCTTAGTTTCAAAATGTAGAAGTCTGTTGGTGTCTTCATTATATAAATATATACAGATTAATATTTATTGTTTTTTTAAACTGATAACACACTCAGCCTGAGACTTTGTATCTGTGACCAGATTTTCTTCTGAAACTTTATGCATGTATTATTTAACACTTGATAAGGTAGCATTACAGTTAAAGGCATTTGTTGTGTTTAATGAATGAAATGAAAATTTCAGTTCCTAAACCCTTTGTCAGTGATTAGGAACAGTCAATCAGAAATGCACCTGATTGGTGAATTATTTTAAAAATACATGCATCAGAACATGTCAGTTTTCCATAAAGTGTAAAATAACTAATTTTAATTTGCTCTTGGTATAAGTAATTACAGCTTTAGAAATAACAGAAGATCTTGTACATGTGAACTGGCTAAGCTTACATTTAGTTCTAGTTCATAACTTTTCAAACCAGAATAACTGATGGTTTTTGTATGATTTACTCTACTTGGTAACGTACACCTATGAAAAGATTTTATTGTAGTTTCCTGTTAAGTACTCTATTAACATTTCTAGTAAACTTATAAAAATGGTTTTCTTTTACAGAGAGAGTTAAAAGAATTACAACAGTGTCTCAAGAAGGAAGAAGCAGCAAGAAAAGCCACAGAGAGTCAACTTTTAGATGTAAGTTATCACTTGTTGTTTATTAAATAAAACACAGAATGAGAATCTTTTATTAGTTTTATATTTGATTCAGTGGAACAGCCACATGGTGGAATATTTCTCTTTCAGAATAGTGGATTTAAATTATGGTTTACGTCACATTTTGTAAAACATCTTTGTAAACTTCCTACTGGTAGTGAAAGTGTTCCTAAAGTTTATCCAATTATATAACCTATTTTTTACATTAGATAACTTAATAAAAACACAAACGTCTATAAACTGCTATAACAGATAGTTTTATTGTCATTACAATTACAGGCTCTTCTGGAAAACAAGAAGCTACGGTCTCAACTTGAACAAAATCACAAAAGTCTATGAACTGGTGTAACAAATAGTTTTATTGTCATTACAATTACAGGCTCTTCTAGAAAACAAGAAGCTACGGTCTCAACTTGAACAAAATCACAAAAGTCTATGAACTGCTATAACAAATAGTTTTATTGTCATTACAATTACAGGCTCTTCTAGAAAACAAGAAGCTACGGTCTCAACTTGAACAAAATCACAAAAGTCTATGAACTGGTGTAACAGATAGTTTTATTGTCATTACAATTACAGGCTCTTCTGGAAAACAAGAAGCTACGGTCTCAACTTGAACAAAATCACAAAAGTCTATGAACTGCTATAACAGATAGTTTTATTGTCATTACAATTACAGGCTCTTCTAGAAAACAAGAAGCTACGGTCTCAACTTGAACAAAATCACAAAAGTCTATGAACTGGTGTAACAGATAGTTTTATTGTCATTACAATTACAGGCTCTTCTGGAAAACAAGAAGCTACGGTCTCAACTTGAACAAAATCACAAAAGTCTATGAACTGCTATAACAGATAGTTTTATTGTCATTACAATTACAGGCTCTTCTGGAAAACAAGAAGCTACGGTCTCAACTTGAACAAAATCACAAAAGTCTATGAACTGGTGTAACAGATAGTTTTATTGTCATTACAATTACAGGCTCTTCTGGAAAACAAGAAGCTACGGTCTCAACTTGAACAAAATCACAAAAGTCTATGAACTGCTATAACAGATAGTTTTATTGTCATTACAATTACAGGCTCTTCTAGAAAACAAGAAGCTACGGTCTCAACTTGAACAAAATCACAAAAGTCTATGAACTGGTGTAACAGATAGTTTTATTGTCATTACAATTACAGGCTCTTCTGGAAAACAAGAAGCTACGGTCTCAACTTGAACAAAATCACAAAAGTCTATGAACTGCTATAACAGATAGTTTTATTGTCATTACAATTACAGGCTCTTCTGGAAAACAAGAAGCTACGGTCTCAACTTGAACAAAATCACAAAAGTCTATGAACTGCTATAACAGATAGTTTTATTGTCATTACAATTACAGGCTCTTCTGGAAAACAAGAAGCTACGGTCTCAACTTGAACAAAATCACAAAAGTCTATGAACTGGTGTAACAGATAGTTTTATTGTCATTACAATTACAGGCTCTTCTGGAAAACAAGAAGCTACGGTCTCAACTTGAACAAAAACAACAACAACCAAAAGGACAAACACTTGTCGATGACTTAACATTAGATGCCATAACAGAAACATTCGATAAGTTCCACAGGTTTTTGGACTTGCTTCGACAGTTTGGGTAAGCTAGATTGGAATAGCTAAGTCAGTATGGGTAAGCTAGATTGGAATAGCTAAGTCAGTTTGGGTCAGCTAGATTGGAATAGCTAAGTCAGTATGGGTAAGCTAGATTGGAATAGCTAAGTCAGTTTGGGTAAGCTAGATTGGAATAGCTAAGTCAGTTTGGGTAAGCTAGATTGGAATAGCTAAGTCAGTTTGGGTCAGCTAGATTGGAATAGCTAAGTCAGTTTGGGTAAGCTAGATTGGAATAGCTAAGTGTGTTTAAAAGACGTGTATCCTTTTCTGGACAGTATTCACGATGAATAACCAGAGTTAGCAGCAGCCACCCTTTATTTAGAGTAAAGCAAAAGTAAGAAAAATCTTGGTGAATTGATCTATAGCTTAAGCAGAAAAGACAAGAATCACGTTGAGCTATGTTTGTATATTGTGTGTGGGAGAATTGGGTCAACATGATTGGTACTTGTTACTGGGACTAGTAATTTTACCAAACTACTGATGTTTAAGTTCGAGTCTTTATTTAGAAGTGGTTTCATTTACGTAGCCACCTATTTTATGTCCAGTCAACACGGCGCATTCCAGGACTACAGGCATCTGTTTTCGTCAGTCCTGTATGGTTGGTCTATTCTTATGTTGTTGACCCAAAGTGTTTTCCAGTTTCTTTAACAGGTTTGTTTACAGGAACACAATGTTAAGTAAGTGGCATGTTTGTTTAGTGTTCACAACAATAACTGTTAGTGTTCTGTAAGATTTCTAGTGGACATCAGTGTTGAACTTTGTGCCTACATTTTTCACCTTGTATTACAGAAGGTAAAGAGTGCTGATCTGTTTGTCTTCTCTTCAGTTTATTGGTGATAAAATCAGAGGTTTATCCATTATGTTGACATCTATCAATATAACAAATACAGTAGTCTGTTGAATTAAACATACGGTGAATTATAAGTTTTTAGAAAGTGTATCCAATTTCATATTTTATCCTTGATGTTTAATTAGAAGTGTATTTTTTGTATTTATATAAACACACCTTTTAACCCTTCATGACAGGGTTGGTATAAAATACAGTAATTGCTATATGCACATTAAGTATGTAGGCTTGATATAAAATACAGTAATTGCTATATGCACGCTAAGTATGTAGGCTTGATATAAAATACAGTAATTGCTATTAGCACATTAAGTATTTATACTTCAATTTTCATGTACCTTCACAAAGTTTGATAGACTTTTAGTAAATATTACAAGATTTTAGTACACAAAAATCAGATTTTTAATGAAGTATTTTCATGATAGATTTGTTTGTAAGAACATCTAGTGTTTTGTTACTAGTCTGAGTCAGAAGTAATTTCATATAAAATTAAAACTGTTATTCAACCAAAACATTTCAAGTGTTATTCATGTAATCTCTAAAGCTCCTGAAGACAGTATATTTTGCCTGTTATTTTCTCTATACTAACTATGTGAGGTCTGTCAACTGACCACCCTCATAACAACATTATGAAATAAATATAAATTTGCTTTTTTTCTTCCAGAACAATTAAAAATTATAACACAGAAACACAATGTTTAATCTAAATAGTTTAAATCTTGTAACATTAGACATTTCTTTTTAATTATTATTTTTGTTATATTGGCTTCCTAAGAAATGTTGAGTGTTGTGATCTCAAAGGTTTTTAAGATCAGATAAGGTTATCTAAAGCTGGGAAGACCAAATATTCCAGCTTTATCTAAGAATATTTGCAGCTTACAAATATGTTTACCTAAATGATATAGCCCAAAATATTAACTATTCTTGTTATCAGTGATTAGAATTATTGTCTCTTATTTTGTTTACAAAATGCTGAAATAAATTTTACTGTTGTAGGTTAGAAGACCTGGTGAAGTTAAGTGGCATTGATACAAAGTCAAAACATATAAAATTAGAATGCAGAAAGAAAACTCATTCTCCAGACAGGAAACAAAAAGTTAAACCTGGACTTCAAGTCCAACAAGAACCAAACAATACTTCCAACTTCATCACGACTCCAACAGAGAACGGAACTCTTGGTTCACAACACACAGCTATGATACCCAAGATCAGAACAAGTGTAAACTCTACAAACACTCATCAGTTACAAGAAGACACTGACCACAAAAACTGTGACTTGAGTTTTAAACCTGTTGTTCTGAACAGTGTGAATTCCATGATCAGAACACTTCAAAACACTACAAGCAGTCAGCAGAATAACACTAGACGTACTGTTCAGCTGTTACCAGAGGATGTTGAACAAAGAAACTCCAATTTAGATTTTAAACCTGATGTTCTGAATAAGGTACATAATCCATCATTGTCTGTAGAGAAAGCATCATTTTATAAGGCTGGAGATGACTTGTTTCAGTATGTCATGAATAAAGTTTCAGATGCACTAATATCACTGAATCATGCTTCTAACAAGGAAGCAGTTGATATATCAACATACCTGGTGAACCCTTCTGTAGCACGGGATAGCCAAACCAGTCTTACACAAACAACAAATTCTCAACCAAACTTATCAGATGGTGAAGGTTTTAGTCATCTTAAAAATGTAGAAAATAAAGTTAAGAAATCTATGGTTGACCAGAGGAAGTCATCTTATCCACAATTACAAATGGGGTTCAGGGATTCATATGGAACTTTGCAAGACAAAGTTGATAACTGTAAAAATGAGTTACAACAGGGTTCAAAATCAAAGGAGAACAGTGTTTGTCACCATCAACTTGAGAGTAATTCTGGATTTGTAATGCAACCACTGGATCACAGGGACAGCAGTCACAGAGTTGTGACTCAACCACTGGATCACAGGGACAGCAGTAACAGAGTTGTGACGCAACCACTGGATCACAGGGACAGCAGTCACGGAGTTGTGACGCAACCACTGGATCACAGGGACAGCAGTCACGGAGTTGTGACGCAACCACTGGATCACAGGGACAGCAGTCACGGAATTGTGACGCAACCACTGGATCACAGGGACAGCAGTCCCAGTGTTGTAACACAACCACTGGATCACAAGTACAGCAGTCACGGAGTTGTGACGCATCCACTGGATCACAGGGACAGCAGTCACGGAGTTGTGACGCATCCACTGGATCACAGGGACAGCAGTCACGGAGTTGTGACGCAACCACTGGATCACAGGGACAGCAGTCACGGAGTTGTGACGCAACCACTGGATCACAGGGACAGCAGTCACGGAGTTGTGACGCAACCACTGGATCACAAATACAGTAGTTACGGAGTTGTAACGCATCCACTGGATCACAGGGACAGCAGTTCTTGCTCTAGAACAACCCAAGACTTGAGAAGTAAGTCGGAAAAAACTGCTGTCATGTTTGCCTCTGATCTTTTAGCCATGTCAACTGGATTAGAAGCTCATGTTGCTGAGAAAGAAATGGAAAGTGATAGTTATCTTGTACCTGAGGTAGCTTTACTTGCAGAGGAGCAGCATAGCACCAGTGTAGAGAGTAGATATGAAAAAGAAAAGTCACATTCACTTAGTTCGAAACAAGGTAAAGCTACTTCGGTGTATTCAGACACATTTGAAACTTCAAATGATGAGGAAATTTGTGAAAACCTACATAAAGGTGTTGATAGTAGTGGCAACACAAACAGCTCTGTGAAAGAAGAGCTTGAGGTAACATTAAAATCAGTCTCTGAGAGTTTAGAAACAGAAAGCATGGACACAGGGGGTACCTTGAAGAAAGATGTAACATCAAATGGAAAAATAGAAGAAAAGGAAGTGCAGCATAAGTTGTCACTAAATGCTTCCTTGGAAGTACCAGAACTAAATGAAAACAACAAACCTCTGTTTAAATCTTTGGACAAGCATGTGGATGATCTCCCATCTTTCTCGAGTCTCAACTCTCTGACTGGTTTAACGGATATGGAGACACCGAGCATTTCGCTCTCTTCATCAGTGTCAAACAAGCTCACTGGAAGTGATATTGAAGATTTCTAGTTGCTTTGATTGTGGCAGTTATGTGTTCTTGTTTTTCAATAATGACAGTCGTCAGTCAGAAAACTGTGATATGAATGCCAATTATTTATAAATAGTTATTTTATGTAAATAACCATACCAGTGATTTATATCAAAACTGGAGTTTGCCAGGTTGAACTCAGTAACAGGAAGTTTATCATAGAAGCAGTTTCTGTACAGATGTTAACTTCTGTGTATATGTGTGTCTAGTATTAAACTTGTGCTGACTAGTAAAATGTGCTTTTAAATCTGAATACATAAAATAATACATGGTTTTAAAACCTTCTTACTTATGATGGCCTCAGTAGTAAATGTTATAAATCATGTAGGGGAATACAGAAAACAGCTGATTCACAGTGTTATAACAGAAATGATAGTTACTTGTTGGTAGTGATGGTTACACACCTACAGTTATTGTTGGTACTGATGGTGACGGTTACACACCTACAGTTGTTGTTGGTAGTAACATTTTATATTAATCGATAACACTAGAGTAAAACACGTCAAAACTTAGTGTTTAGGATGCTGTGCTACGAGTTAACTATTTTTCCAATTTCCGTTCACCCAAACTGTTCCAAACAATATGAATGATGCACATTCCCAGTGTAATGTGTCTGGAATATTACACCAACAATATCACATACACACATTAATAATTCTGAAGTATTAGCACATGACAAACATCTTTAGTGGAATATTCTATATTTATCAGTGTATGCAATTTATGACATTGGGATATTATTTGTGTGACATCCAGATTGTTCATTAGTCTTGCTACTGTGACTACAGCCTCAAACTACAGTTAGTGACTTTTCTAATTATTCACATTTTACTAGTTTGTAGTTTTATAATGTAATTAAAATAATTACTTGTTTGACAACAGAACTTGTGTAAATCAGTGTCCTGGAGAAGCAGCTGTCAGCTGGTTCATGTAGTGATTGAATCATTTATAAGGGTCTCAGTGTGTTAGTATTACCTTGCCATGTATTTCGCCTCAGGTAAGTACTACAAAAAGGCACACAATTTACACGTTTATTTTAGTTCCTTGCTGTGACAGCAGTAAGTATGGATTTGAAATTCTAAAATAAGGGGTTTGATTCCCCTCAATGGGCACAGCAGATAGCCCAATGTGACTTTGCAATGAGAAAACACATACATTAATTTAGTGTAATTTAATAATTCTCTGTTTGTGAAAGTCTCACCCTTCTGTTCCACATTTTAATAATGTGTCATATTTACTACAGTTCTTTTTTAATGATGTTTTTTGTCTTGAATTTATTTTGTACAGAAACGGACTGTTCCACAATCAACACTTGTTACAGGAAACATAACATTCTGTAACATGTTAGGTAATTGGTCACCATGTAGATTAATATTTCTGTTTACATAAATGTTCAGCTTTTATACGTATATTTGATTGTAGGTCATTTATTTGGTACCAAGTCATTTTTGTTGAGCATGAGCATTACTTCAGTGTCTTTTCCAAGCATCATTTGAAATTATGAGGAGTTGATTGGTTCCAAAATATATTGTAAAATTAATAATAGCCCCATCTAGTAGATGTTTAGAAGATTCAAGTATATGTTGTTTGGATAGAGGATGAAATATACAATGTTACCAAAAAAACTTGTGTTTTTAGGGGGTTGTAGAAATTATGAAAATAGATGCAAGTTATCCAGATAATGAAATTCACACAAATATTTTATTTAAAACATCAGATTCTTTGTTCCCAACATACTTTTCACACTTACTACAATATTGCTAATTTTCATGAAGACACAGATATTAAATTTGGAATTATAGTAATTGTTAATTCTCTATTATGGACTTTGTCCATTGTATGAGAAGCATTGATAATGGTGGACCTGATATGTGCACTTTTAGGCTTAAAAATAAGTATAGGCCATAAAATCAAAGGGAGATTACATAGAAATAGTCAAACTTACAAACTGTTGAAAATATTGAGGGTACTGTTGGTATCAATTCTAAAGTTCACCATTGACACATGGATTAGTTATGAATGAGCTATCAGTAGGTTGATGTATTTTTACACTCCCTGTTTACTGGTGATAGTATATCTGACTAGTAAATGTAACATGATATGTTTCTCTAAATAAACATCTTATATGTGGATACACTAGTTGCATGAAACAATGAGTCATGATATTTACAAAATGTTACTTCATGAAAACAAACATATGAAACCAATACGAAGTTTATTAAGAAACTGTGTACAAGAAGCTTTCTTCAAACATGTAGCTACAGTAGATTCTCAGCTAAAGTTAAGCCAAAAATACAGTACTTTGTAATTAGACAAAATATTGAGTTGTAGAAATCAGCGATGACCAACACAAGACTCTCGGTAAATATTACAATCCCAAGGAATCAACTGTAACACTGGTTCTGAAATCCAACATTTGCTTGACCAAACATTCAACTGGGGTCTGCTATGAAATGCTGTATGTCCTCGGAAAAAATGGCAGTTACACATCAAAATCCAATAATAATTTGTAGTACTTGATGTCGTAGAGAAGAATGACCAACAAAGTTCTATAACTAAAACTAAATATTACAACAGTTTGGCACAAAAGTGAAAACCATTATTGTTATTATGAAAATTAACAAAACCTATGGATCTCATCACAGCAAATGCAGAACAATACATAATTAGCATTTTAACATTGAATTCCAAAATACACTAATTCCAAAGAAAACCATACATTACTTGTTCAAGTAATGTATATTCTACTTTTTTAAATACAATTCCACATGTTAACATTTTGTGGGACCAATTACAACAAAAATAATCCCCAAGTAAAATCAAAGTGCCAGTTTATATGTACATCATTAAGTTTGAACTGCACTGAGAAATCACTTCTATCTTCACCTAAAAGATCTCTTTCAATAAGAAAACCACCATAAAGGTTTAGTATTGGTATAACTTTAATAACAGTTTATCATAGAATATTTGGGATAAAACCAGTCTTTGTAACCTTAAATAGTGAGATATACTGAGTTTATTACAGAGTATTGGGGAGAAAACAAGTTTCTGTAATGCTGAATAGCAAGATATGCTGACAGTTTATCATAGAATACTAGAGAAAAAATGTGTAACCTTAAATAGTGAAACAAACAACACAAAACTAGTCAGTTTTGCTTGTCAAGCAAATTAATGTTTTAGTGTTCATAAAGTAAGTATCAACAATGGAACAATTCATTACAAATTCTAACACCAGACTGAAGTGCTAAAGAAACCACATTCAAACAATATATTAAAACTATTTACAATTTAATTCTCTCTATATACAATTGATATAAAACATAGGTAACAAAGAAAATAATTTCAACCTTCCATCCTGTTATCTCTCTGTATCCGCGAACTTAACAAATTGAATTTTTCCTTGTTTCTTTCTCGAATAGAATAATCCTAGCTCTATGTAACAAAACAACAAAGAACTGTTCCAGACAACAGATTCCGAATATTGTGAGATAGGTTATCACTACACGTTGGCTGACCTATTAAAAGTTGCACTTAAGAAATACAATATAAACTACAGTATTATTTTAATATGTTCTACCCATTTAATGAAAATATTTATCACATTCCTCATATCTCTTCACCAAGGATACAGAGAAACTTGTCATGCTACCATGGTACAGTACAAGGATACAGAGAAACCTGTCATGTTACCACAGTACAGTATAATGATACATAGAAACCTGTCATGTTTCCACAGAACAGTACAAGGATACAGAGAAACCTGTCGTGTCACCACAGTACAGTACAAGGATACAGAGAAACCTGTCGTGTCACCACAGAACAGTACAAGGATACAGAGAAACCTGTCATGTTTCCACAGAACAGTACAAGGATACAGAGAATCCTGTCATGTTTCCACAGAACAGTACAAGGATACAGAGAATCCTGTCATGTTTCCACAGAACAGTGCAAGGATACAGAGAATCCTGTCATGTTTCCACAGAACAGTGCAAGGATACAGAGAAACCTGTCATGTTACCACAGTACAGTGCAAGGATACAGAGAAACCTGTTGTTACCACAGTACAGCACAAGGATACAGAGAAACCTGTCGTGTTACCACAGTACAGCACAAGGATACAGAGAAACCTGTCGTGTTACCACAGTACAGTACAAGGATACAGAGAAACCTGTCGTGTTACCACAGTACAGTACAAGGATACAGAGAAACCTGTCGTGTTACCACAGTACAGTACAAGGATACAGAAAATCCTGTCGTGTTACCACAGTACAGTACAAGGATACAGAAAATCCTGTCGTGTACCACAGTACAGCACAAGGATACAGAGAAACCTGTCGTGTACCACAGTACAGCACAAGGATACAGAGAAACCTGTCGTGTTACCACAGTACAGTACAAGGATACAGAGAAACCTGTCGTGTTACCACAGTGCAGTACAATAAAAGTTTTTAAATCCACACCATCTGTCTTGAGAAGCAAACATGAACTGGTGAAATAAACAAAATTATCAAACTAGAAACATACATGAACTGTGAAGAAAAAATGAAAACATTAAAAACAAAGGGAAAACACAATCAGCAAAAAGTGCAAAATGATTTTAGTTTGTGAGAAAATGCATTTCTGTTCTACCATTTTCACTTCTCTAGTTTACTGACTAAACACTGTTATATGGACATTTTGGCACAACAAAGTATATTAATAAACAATATTGATATTTAAGTTAAATAATCATACCAGTAAAGTGCCCCATACACATGAATATGAACCAAGAAATTTTAATAACAAACAACAGATCATTAACAAATGCTGCATGTATGAACTTACAAAATAGAACTAATATGATCTTATAAACTTATATTATTTGATAAACTTTAAAAATAAGAACAAATATATTCTCTGAAAACTAACTGCCCAAAATATTGTGAAAAAACATATATATATTATTGTTTCATGTAGTTTTCAAATATCACAAGGATACAAAGTAATATGTCATGTTAACACTATACAGTAGAAGGATGCAGAGAAATCTGTTGTGTTATCACAACACAATACAGGGATACAGAGAAACCTGTCATATTACAAACAGCCCTATGACATACACCTTTCCTTTAAAACTGCTCTCTGATCTAAAAATAATGTATTGTATTTCCTAATGTGTTACCATGAATATAAGTAACAAAATCACAAATTAACTATATCATACTGGTACTATATATTCTATGTAATGTTGGATATTAGTTTAAACTATATTGTACTGGTACTATATATTCTGTGTAATGTTGTATTTCAGTTTAAACTATATTGTACTGGTACTATACATTCTATGTAATGCTGTATAAAAGTTTAGAGTATATTGTACTGGTACTATATATTCTATGTAATGTTGTATTTCAGTTTAAACTATATTGTACTGGTATTATATATTCTATGTAATGTTGTATTTCAGTTTAAACTATATTGTACTGGTATTATATATTCTATGTAATGTTGTATTTCAGTTTAAACTATATTGTACTGGTACTATATATTCTATGGAATTCTGTAGTTGAGGTTCAACTTAAATTATTCTGTTACCTGCTCAGCTTTTATCTAACAGAGACAATTTAACTAATCTAGAACTCAGATGGTCTTTTTATCAAAAGCCAGAGTAGCATAAGGTACAACAAATATTCAAGAGAGAAAATATTTTATTCTGACGTCTGATGAATATTTAGTTTTACTGTGTGAGTACAAACAGCAAAATGCAACATTTGCAGTTTCCTTTTGTTAGAGGAAGAGCAGGAACGTGGACTCTACATATGGAACATTTTCTTCACCTAGTTAATGAAAAACGGACTATAGTTGAGGGACATTCTTTCAATTAGCTAATGAAGGAGTAGTAATGTTTTCACATGGTATCCTTGTAAGAAAATGAGTAAACTGTACAATCACACTTTAAAATAGTCCATTTTCTTGAATTGAGGGATTTATGTAAAAATACTTACCTTACTGTCAGTTCATTTTGTAATATACATAGTGTGAATAGTAAGTCCTACTGCTTGTATGTTTGTTTTTATGGTAAACTACATGAGGTACCAGTACCTAACACAAAGTTTGGCCAGTAAATGTTGTTAATGAAGAATCATTAAAAAGTATAAAAACATAACTTTCAAAAACTTTGGTTTTATTTAATATCCATAATTAATAACCACGTAACATTCTCTCATTTCTTTCGAGATTCCTTAGTCTCTCGTAAGTCAATGCCCAAAATCCTAAGCTGAATATGCTGATGCCATTTTATAACAGTAACAAAAGATGTAATATAAATATTTCTTCTAGTTGTAACAAGTTTCTCCTAGAAAACAAAAACTAATAAATGTACATCTGATTTTACACAGAGAAAAGCTACAACTAAATTAATAGAAACTTAACAATGACTAACCTGATGAAGCTGAAAGACACTTGCTTTTTTTTTTTATGTAGTCATTTTATGACTTACACAGAAATGGCTTTCAGAAAGCCTTTGCAAACTCAGAGTTATTATACAAATGAATCTATATAATTTCTCCCCAAAATACAGGCATTTTTCACTAAGATACTCATCAAAAGAAGCTTGGGCAAGTAATTACACTTACTTAATATAATACTTGATAATGAGGGCAGCTGTCACTGTCCATTGGTAGCACATGCTTAGCACTAGCTTCAAGTCCTTATAAATATTAAAAGAATTTCATCCTCTTCTCAATAGTGACGTTCCTTACGTAAAACATACATAAATATAATGATATTTTACATCATGTCTGGTTATCTAGGTAAATGTTTCCCTATCTTACACAATTCTGATGTCATCAGTGGTCAAGTAAGAGTCTGTGATGTGTAATAAGAAGTTCTATGACTAAACTTTCCTGATGCCAAGCTGACAGCTGTCCAGGTTGAGAAATTAGGTCTGGGGTCCTCATCAGTGTTGGACAGAAAACTGTGCCCAAGTTGTGAATACTCATGAGGTTCTGTTTTTGTTTTTCTGTGACTCTGAAAGAGAAGAACAATGCTTTATTAGCACTGACTTAAAGACAGAACAAATTAAAATTGATTGTCTGTGTTTTAGGAAACAAAGTTCTGTGTACTTAAAAATCAACATGTTAGAAATGTTTGGTTCTTCAAAGAGAAGCTCATTACTAGCTTTAACAAACTAAGCTGCCCACTATGAAAATTATAATTTTATATACAGAAAATGTTTTTCTGATAGGTACTTGCCTTCACTCACATATACAGCTCTTCTTCTTCAGTGACACCCTCTATATCCAAAAAAAATTTTTTTTGCATGCTACAAGCCTTGTAACTCCATGTGCTATGATGATCATGCTTCAACTGTATCTTGTATACAACTCATCATGCAACAACTGTACACCAAGTCCTCCTGATGCATGTGACTCCAATCTTATTTTACTAAACTATCACTTCAAGTTTAGGCAGTAAAGGGAGCATTGGTTTGCAATGGGGAGGAAGACTGAGAGGATGTTAGTACCTATCAGAAATACATTTTCAGTATAGGAAAATAATAGCTACTGATACATTATCTCTGCTCACATATATAACTGGAATCCCCCCATTAAAGAGGTGGAAGGATTGGTGCAAAGGACAAAAAGCATCTTTCAAAAGTATCTCAAGAAGAAGATATTTTGGTGAATCTTCTTCACAGAGAATCATACTTGGCAAAAGTACCACCTCTGTACTAGGTGTAAAAAAGAGGCATCATAAACCCTGGTGGAAAAAATAGAGAAGCACAACCAAAAGGAGAGAGAGGACAAACCATATTCTATCATAATCTCAATGCAGTTGAACAAAGACTATAGATGAACCTCTGCAGACAGCAACTGGGAAAAGCAAAACATGTGCTTCAACATGTAGAACAGGAGTAAGTCCTGGGAAAATTGATCTGTGAATTAAGTACATGTGCACAATCCACAACTAACTAGACATCTAAATGATGGCAATGAGGCATGCCCCTGTGGGAAGTTAGATCATACACAAACTCAATCTGACAGGCAAACCCACTGTATAACAGCAACATCTGGCCATGAAAATGGTGAAATGCCAAAAGGAGAACCATCGCCTCTTTCAACATTCTTCACCTTCATGTGATCCTGAAGCCAGATGAGCAACAAATAGGAAAAATACAGACAAGATGTGTGAAGACTTATTTTGATTGGTCCTGCTCAAAATCCAAAACTAGCCATCTGTAAACAACATCCATATGATGGTAGGATGAGAGATTCCAATCAAAGGGGTGACCTGCAATGTGACAAAACAACTCCAAAGCAACATCATTTCCTATATCAGAACCACACAGCATTGGAATGCATCACTAACTTCTAGAAACCATCACATGGAAGTGTAGTACTCCTTAAGTCACATGCAACCACATTCTCCAAATAGTGACAGAAGCCAGGTGCACCATCAATCCTAGAAGCCCACTGTACATGTGCAACCTGTACTATACAGTATTAAAGTATGTTTGTCTGTTTAGAATTAAGCACAAAGCTACACAATGGACTATCTGTGCTCTGCCCACCATGGGTATCGAAACTAGATTTTTAGCAGTGCGAGTCTACAGACATACCATGCCAATGGGGGGCAGCACTGAAGTACATTGCTAACGTCCAGGTACCATTGCATGGATGTGGATTTCCTTTATAAATAATATACAGCTGCACCCTCTGGATCGTCACAGAAGTCAGGTGTTGAGAACTTACCTTTTTTTTTTTATTGTACATATGTATGTTTGGATGAGTGTTGAGCTAACAATTCTTCTACAATAGGTGTCAGTGACTTCTTGGTGATAAAGGAACAACAAGCACTCACCTTGTTTTAGAATAATATATTCAAAACAAGTCAAACATATGCAAACAAATTCTTTACACTATGTACCTAGTTGTATCTTAAACACTATGCAGTTCTCTTGTTCTTGTCACAAAAATCCACTCAGACCAATTCAACCGTTTTAGAATTCAGCTGACAAGCAAAACTATTCTTTGGTATTTTTACCTCAAACACTAAACTATAATTCACTTATCCCTTTTTTTTTTTTATTTATTATCACAACAATATCGGTTTATAATTCATTTCTGTTGACTTATGAACTACCATACTTGTATCTTGAACTTCCAATAATCGCCTGCTTTTTGCACATAGGCCTACTTTTTGTTACAGTCCACTCAGGCAGGTTCAACTGTATTAGAATATCCTTGATAAGATAAATTATTCTCCTAAAGTATCAGAAAACTGATAATCTCATCTTAACATACCAACTTGTAGGCTATTCTCTCTTTCACAATGGTTAATTTTACATTTTCTCTGACCAAAGTCTCTTTCACACAGTTTTACTTATGATTTTTTTCCCACTCTCTTTTGTTATCTGGTTACTGCTGTTTATAAATCTATCACTTATGCCTTCTATAAATCTTCATATCTTGACTTCAATAACTTATAAATATAACATCCAATAATTATCTACTTTTAACTCTCTTATTTTGAAAAACTAAATGATTGTGAAACATTAACTCACACAATAAATTAACTATTACTACCTACACTAAACAGTCTTACATATCCGACACTGGATACAACACCAACCTGTGGATCTGAACCAAGACAGAAATGGTGCACATGAATGGAGAACCAGCATCACCTACACCATTGTCTTACCGTCAACTGAATGGATGGTGTGTATTTATGATTCAGAACTAGAAAGAGGTGAGGACTCCCATACTCAACTACAAGAACATTGGAGGTACAAAACACAGTGGAGAGTCCAGAGGAACGTCATCACTGAAAACAATGCAAGGGGTAACCACAAAAGTCCTATTTTGAAAAGCAGAGACAGAAGAGATAGCCAGATATTTCCTTCTTCTTTACACAAGCAAGTCCACGGGTAATTGTGATCTGGAATGGACATAGCAATGAAGAAAATATATGGTGAGGGAAAATATCCTTCTAGTGATCTTGTAGAAAATCTCATCTCAACACTGTGCATTACTGGACATGGATATATTGTGTTTTATGGTAGCATCATGTCCACATAGTGCATATGAGATTGAAGTCCCATGAACAAATACCCAAGTAAGGTAACTGTAATAAAATGATTGAAGGAAGGAGAAGGGGTAAAAGACTCAAAGACCAACAGCAAAAGACCTTCTATTTATGTTGATAAAATACTAATGAAGTAGAGCAAATGGAACTGGCTAAAAAAGAAACAGTCTGTCAAAACAATACAGATCTCTTTGCCAAAAATCTGATAAATGTCGGGCATGAAGATGAAGGGTAGGATTAAATATTGGTGACTTAGATTAAGATAAAAAGAATGAAGTGAGAGAGAAAGGCAACAGAGGGGCATTATGGAGTTGAAGTAACTGAGGAAAGCAGGGTTGTGAGGGCCAGTAAGGAGCAATAAAAAGAACCTTACCCAGAATGGCATGAATGATTAAAATGAGTGAGAGCTGATGTGGTTGTGTCAACTTTACTTCTTTGTTTATTAAAGGTAACAGACTAACAGCTGGTGTGGTTGTGTCAACTTTACGTCTTTGTTTATTAAAGGTAACAGACTACCAGCTGGTGTGGTTGTGTCAACTTTACTTCTTTGTTTATTAAAGGTAACACACTACCAGCTGGTGTGGTTGTGTCAACTTTACTTCTTTGTTTATTAAAGGTAACACACTACCAGCTGGTGTGGTTGTGTCAACTTTACTTCTTTGTTTATTAAAGGTAACAGACTAACCGCTGGTGTGGTTGTGTCAACTTTACTTCTTTGTTTATTAAAGGTAACACACTACCAGCTGGTGTGGTTGTGTCAACTTTACTTCTTTGTTTGTTAAAGGTAACACACTACCAGCTGGTGTGGTTGTGTCAACTTTACTTCTTTGTTTATTCAAGGTAACAGACTAATCGCTGGTGTGGTTGTGTCAACTTTACTTCTTTGTTTATTAAAGGTAACACACTACCAGCTGGTGTGGTTGTGTCAACTTTACTTCTTTGTTTATTAAAGGTAACACACTACCAGCTGGTGTGGTTGTGTCAACTTTACTTCTTTGTTTATTAAAGGTAACACACTACCAGCTGGTGTGGTTGTCCCAACTTTACTTCTTTGTTTATTAAAGGTAACACACTACCAGCTGGTGTGGTTGTGTCAACTTTACTTCTTATCTTAAAATGAAGTTGTATTGCTGTCCTAAACATTCTGCTTCCCTTCTTAAACTGCTCTTGAATTTCTATCTTTGAGAAGTCTCAGCTTGTAAAGATGTCACCTACCCCTTACCTCATCACAGTACATTATATACAGAAAAGACGTTCCTATAACATGTTGTATAATAAACATATATTTCCTTATTATGTAAAAACATGGATAAAATATATCTTACCTGTACAGATGTTGAATAAGGTACTTCAAAGTTTGATAGTGTGCTGGTGGTAACTTAGCAACAGTATATCTTACCTGTACAGATGTTGAATAAGGTACTTCAAAGTTTGATAGTGTGCTGGTGGTAACTTAGCAACAGTATATCTTACCTGTACAGATGTTGAATAAGGTACTTCAAAGTTTGATAGTGTGCTGGTGGTAACTTAGCAACAGTATATCTTACCTGTACAGATGTTGAATAAGGTACTTCAAAGTTTGATAGTGTGCTGGTGGTAACTTAGCAACAGTATATCTTACCTGTACAGATGTTGAATAAGGTACTTCAAAGTTTGATAGTGTGCTGGTGGTAACTTAGCAACAGTATATCTTACCTGTACAGATGTTGAATAAGGTACTTCAAAGTTTGATAGTGTGCTGGTGGTAACTTAGCAACAGTATATCTTACCTGTACAGATGTTGAATAAGGTACTTCAAAGTTTGATAGTGTGCTGGTGGTAACTTAGCAACAGTATATCTTACCTGTACAGATGTTGAATAAGGTACTTCAAAGTTTGATAGTGTGCTGGTGGTAACTTAGCAACAGTATATCTTACCTGTACAGATGTTGAATAAGGTACTTCAAAGTTTGATAGTGTGCTGGTGGTAACTTAGCAACAGTATATCTTACCTGTACAGATGTTGAATAAGGTACTTCAAAGTTTGATAGTGTGCTGGTGGTAACTTAGCAACAGCCTCTTTTATGCTATCCAACTTTTCTTCCATTGTTGACTTTCCTAAAAAAATAATAAACAATCTTTACTTTCTTACCAAAGTCTAGGTTCTCTCTCAGTAAACATTACAACAGTCCATCTACAATTTTTACTTTCTTACCAAAGTCTAAGTTCTCCATAAACATAACGATAGTCCATCTCCTTAACTAAAACAATTTGTTTTTAATTACAAGTGAATATCACCAAACAAATTATAAACTATTTACACACGTGACAAAAATATTTCTTCAAAAGTAATTTTTCCAAACCTAAAAAAGAACTTATCTATTGAACACACACATGATTACAAACAATTCTCATGTTCTGATAAGAAAACAAACTTTTATAGTTCAAACAAGCCAACATAGCAAACACAACATGATAATAAACAGTTCCAAAGTGCTCAAAACAAAAACAAAGAACCTTTATAATACAGAAACACCTACCTAATGAATACAACAAAGGATTATGAGCAGATCCCAATTTACGTTACCCATACATAATCAGTGATGTCGAGAAAACCCACTTGTATGTAAAAAAATTTTCTCAACCCAAATGAGCCATTTTTACATATATATTTTACCCACACATAAGTCTATATGACTAAACATGTAAAAAATTGGAAAAATTAAAAAAACAAACTATTACTTACTGACAGCATTCATGAAAAGAGGATATGTGTCATAAGTGATGAGTGGTAAAAAAACACTATTACTTACTGACAGCATTCATGAAAAGAGGATATGTGTCATAAGTGATGAGTGGTAAAAAAACACTATTACTTACTGACAGCATTCATGAAAAGAGGATATGTGTCATAAGTGATGAGTGGTATCGGCAGCAGTCGAAAAAAAAGCTTCAAGACCCCTGTGATAACATGAATATCTTCACATCCTGTGCTGCTGAGATCTGCATTTTCTCCATCTGTAGCATAAGGTTTATATCTAACCATGTACATAACGTATATATCTAACTACCCCCCTCTAGTATAGCGGTAAGTCTACAAATTTACAACTCTAAAATTAGGGGTTCGATTCTAACCATGTACGAGGTTTATATATAACCATGTACATACGGTACATAGCTAAACATTATACGTAAGGTATACATCAAACCATATAGGTAAAGTATGGACCAAAACATTATACACAAGGTATACATATATTATATCTAACTGTATACATGAGGCATATACATACACTGCTGGCCAAAATCTTAAGGCCAGTAAACATAAAGACAAAATATGCATTTTGCGTTGTTAGACTCAACCACTTATTTGAGCAGAGCTTCTAAAGATGAAAATAAGAAAAGGGAAAAAAAACAAAAACTTTTTTAGCATTTAGTAGGGAAAATGTGAACACTATGAAATTAGTCTAAATACTAGATGGTCAAATGTTTAAGACCATACTGAAATGAAGCGTTAATCAGTAAACACGTAACGAAGTTTAGTCATTTGTGTTCATGCATTAGCGTCAACATCTCCCACTAACATTTACTGTGTTACATTGGGTAAAATCATGACAAAGGCTAAAAAGTTGATAGAATTTGAACATGGCAGAAATATCGAGCTGCAAAAGCAAGGTCTCTCTCAACGTGCCATCGCTGGTGAGATTGGACGTAGTAAAACTGCTGTTGCAAATTTCTTAAAAGACCCTGAGGAATACGGAACGAGAATTTCAAGTAGTCGGTCTAAGAAAATTTAGCCGGCGTTGAGCAGAAACATTCGATGGGTTGTCCGCCAAAACACCAGCTGATCATTGAACCAGATTAAGACCCTTACAGATGCAGAATGCAGCTCAAGAACAATAAGAAGGCATCTACAAGAGAAAGGCTTTAAAAACCATAAACGTCTTCAAAGGCCACGCCTTCTTCCACACCACGAAACAGCTCGGTTAAACTTTGCTGAGAAGCACCACACATGGGATGCAGAAAAGTGTATGAAGGTTTTGTTCTCTGATGAGAAAATATTTAACCTGGTTTGTCCAGATGGCTTCCAACATTAGTGGCACGATAAGGATATCTTACCAGAGACATTTTATACACAGCACAGTGGAGGAGGTTCCATCATGATCTGGGGTGCTTTCTTCTTCCATGGAACAATAGAGCTTTAGGTTATACAGGGGCATCAAACAGCAGCTGGCTACACTGGCATGTTGGAAGGAGCATCCTTATTGACTGAAGGCTCTCGCTTGTGTGGAATGACTGGATCTCTCAGCAGGACAATGCCTGCAGGACAAAGGACTTTTTCATTGCAAATGACGTGATTCTTTTGGACCATCCAGCGTGTTTGCCCGAACTGAACACCATTGAAAATGTTTGGGGGTGGATAGCAAGGGAAGTCTACAGAAATGGACATCAATTCCAAACAGTGCATGATCTTCGTGAAGCTATCTTCATCACTTGGAATAACATTCCAGCCAGCCTTCTGCAAACTGCTTATATCAACCATGCCAAAGCAAATGTTTGATGTTATTCGTAATGATGGCCATGCAACTCACTACTGAGACCTCTTGTTGGGCATTTCCTACCCTGTTTAGGACTTCTTTTTGGTATGGTCTTAAACTTTTGACCAGCTAGTATTTAGGCTAATTTCATAGTGTTTACATTTTCCCTCTTAAATTCTAAAAAAGGTTTTTATTTTTATTTTCCCTTTTCTTATTTTCATCTTTTGAAGCTCTACTCAGATAAGTGGTTGAGTTTAACAACACAATATGCATATTTTTTCTTTATGTTCATTGGCCTTAAGATTTTGGCCAGCAGTGTATATATCTAACTGTATACATGAGGTGTATATATATCTAACTGTACACATAAGGTGTATATAAATCTAACTGTGTACATGACGTATATATATATATATATATATAACTGTAAACATAACATATACATACATATATATACATATATAACTGTATGCATTTTAAAGTTGCATTACTTAAATCATTATTCTAGCCAAAATATCTGCAATGGTATAACGGCACCACAATTTACATATGACTAGAGGTATGAGTTATACAATTACAAGATCAAATCAATACAAGTGCACCATATACCTATAGGTAAACATTACATATGCACAATGACAAATTGTTTACCTTTAACCTACTGATTTCACAAAAACACCTATTATGCAGGGCTAACTGCTCAAACATTTCAATTAATGAATTATTATTTTTACATTTCTTTCCAAAGTAGAAAAAAAGTAACAACTAAACCATTTTACAAGGACAAAGAACACAATTAAACAAGTCTAACAACTAAACTACTTTAGGAGGATAAAGGACACAATTAAACAAGTCTAACAACTAAACCACTTTAGGAGGACAAAGAACACAAATAAGTCTAACGACAAAACCACTTTAGGAGGACAAAGAACACAATTAAATAAGTCTAACAACTAAACTACTTTAGGAGGACAAAGAACATAAGTCTGACAACAAAACCACTTTAGGAGGACACAGAACACAATTAAATAAGCCTGACAACAAAGCCACTTTAGGAGGACAAAGAACACAAATAAGTCTGACAACAAAGCCACTTTAGGAGGACAAAGAACACAAATAAGTCTGACAACTAAACCACTTTAGGAGGACAAAGAACACAAATAAGTCTGACAACTAAACCACTTTAGGAGGACAAAGAACACAATTAAATAAGTCTGACAACTAAACCACTTTAGGAGGACCAAGAACACAATTAAAGAAGTCTCACAACTAAACTTTAGGAGGACAAAGAACACAATTAAATAAGTCTGACAACTAAACCACTTTAGGAGGACAAAGAACAATTAAATAAGTCTAACAACTAAACCACTTTAGGAGGACAAAGAACAATTAAATAAGTCTAACAACTAAACCACTTTAGGAGGACAAAGAACACAAAGACATCTTAAAACTAAACCGCTTTAGGAGGACAAAGAACACAAAGACGTCTTAAAACTAAACCGCTTTAGGAGGACAAAGAACACAAAGACGTCTTAAAACTAAACCACTTTAGGAGGACAAAATACGAAAGAAAAAAGTAAAAGGGGAATGTAAACAAAAAGTGAAAGGGATAAATACAGAGAAATGTTTGCAAAGTCTAAAACCATTACAGACTACACTCATGAGTCCTCCTGCTACGGAATAAATCATGATATATGACAGTCGTCTGCATATAACTCAAGATGAAATATACAATCTAAACAAAATACGTCAGACGAAAGGGATGAATAACTAAATGTTTCAGTATAACGAAAACTTTAAAAGTATAGAATATTTACAGATTAAAAATTAATTACATAATTCACTTGGAAAATCATTCAACTGAGAATATGTGAAACCTACCTTTTTCAACTGAGAATATGTGAAACCTACCTTTTTCAAAAGCCAACCGTACTGCTTCTATCTCATCACTAAATCCAGAGACTCTGTATAAGCCTTCTGCATCTAACCCTTAATGAAAACAAGAACCAACAAACAATATTAAGAGAGTATTCGAAAGATATAAATGAATCATTCAATTTAGATACTTTAAGAAATACCGGTGTAACTCAGTCGAGCATTAATTATTACACATTTCTGAAAACTTTACAATCAGTTCAAAAGAAAAAACAAATACAAAATGTAGAACATAATTCATCTGGGTTCCTATTGAAACTGAACTTAAGGAGTATTACTTGAACTGTTTGGAAATGGAAGAATATCAAGATGGTTCCAGTTACAACAACTAAATGTTCATATTATGCATACCTACCCAAGTTAAACAGTTTTGGTATCAACTTAGAATCTAGTGCCATGAACTAGAAAATCAAACTTATCATGTCAAATCCTCTTTTTCATAACTTGCCAATAGTTCTCTCTGACATTGAATATTATATCATTTATAACCAGCAGAAAGCCAAGGTTTCAATCTATGAAATAACATGTCGTGTTACATTGTTTTCATTTATAACCAGTAGAAAGTCAAGGTTTCAATCTATGAAATAACATGTCGTGTTACATTGTTTTCATTTATAACCAGTAGAAAGTCAAGGTTTCAATCTATGAAATAACATGTCGTGTTACATTGTTTTCATTTATAACCAGTAGAAAGTCAAGGTTGCAATATATGAAATAACATGTCGTGTTACATTGTTTTCATTTATAACCAGCAGAAAGCCAAGGTTGCAATATATGAAATAACATGTCGTGTTACATTGTTTTCATTTATAACCAGCAGAAAGCCAAGGTTTCAATCTATGAAATAACATGTCGTGTACATTGTTTTCATTTATAACCAGCAGAAAGCCAAGGTTTCAATCTATGAAATAACATACCATGTTACATTGTTTTCATTTATAACCAGCAGAAAGCCAAGGTTTCAATCTATGAAATAACATACCATGTTACATTGTTTTCATTTATAACCAGTAGAAAGCCAAGGTTTCAATCTATGAAATAACATACCATGTTACATTGTTTTCATTTATAACCAGTAGAAAGCCAAGGTTTCAATCTAAGAAATAACATACCATGTTACATTGTTTTCATTTATAACCAGTAGAAAGCCAAGGTTTCAATCTGTGAAATAACATACCATGTTACATTGTTTTCATTTATAACCAGCAGAAAGTCAAGGTTTCAATCTATGAAATAACATACCATGTTACATTGTTTTCATTTATAACCAGCAGAAAGCCAAGGTTTCAATCTATGAAATAACATACCATGTTACATAGTTTTCATTTATAACCAGTAGAAAGCCAAGGTTTCAATCTATGAAATAACATACCATGTTACATAGTTTTCATTTATAACCAGTAGAAAGCCAAGGTTTCAATCTATGAAATAACATACCATGTTACATTGTTTTCATTTATAACCAGTAGAAAGCCAAGGTTTCAATCTATGAAATAACATACCATGTTACATTGTTTTCATTAATAACCAGTAGAAAGCCAAGGTTTCAATCTATGAAATCACATACCATGTTACATTGTTTTCATTTATAACCAGTAGAAAGCCAAGGTTTCAATATATGAAATAACATACCATGTTACATTGTTTTCATTTATAACCAGCAGAAAGTCAAGGTTTCAATATATGAAATAACATACCATGTTACATTGTTTTCATTTATAACCAGCACAAAGTCAAGGTTTCAATCTATGAAATAACATACCATGTTACATTGTTTTCATTTATAACCAGCAGAAAGCCAAGGTTTCAATCTATGAAATAACATACCATGTTACATTGTTTTCATTTATAACCAGTAGAAAGCCAAGGTTTCAATCTATGAAATAACATACCATGTTACATTGTTTTCATTTATAACCAGCAGAAAGCCAAGGTTTCAATCTATGAAATACCATACCATGTACATTGTTTTCATTTATAACCAGCAGAAAGCCAAGGTTTCAATCTATGAAATAACATACCATGTTACATTGTTTTCATTTATAACCAGCAGAAAGCCAAGGTTTCAATCTATGAAATAACATACCATGTTACATTGTTTTCATTTATAACCAGCAGAAAGTCAAGGTTTCAATCTATGAAATAACATACCATGTTACATTGTTTTCATTTATAACCAGCAGAAAGCCAAGGTTTCAATCTATGAAATAACATACCATGTTACATTGTTTTCATTTATAACCAGCAGAAAGCCAAGGTTTCAATCTATGAAATAACATACCATGTTACATTGTTTTCATTTATAACCAGCAGAAAGCCAAGGTTTCAATCTATGAAATAACATACCATGTACATTGTTTTCATTTATAACCAGCAGAAAGCCAAGGTTTCAATCTATGAAATAACATACCATGTTACATTGTTTTCATTTATAACCAGCAGAAAGTCAAGGTTTCAATATATGAAATAACATACCATGTTACATTGTTTTCATTTATAACCAGCACAAAGTCAAGGTTTCAATCTATGAAATAACATACCATGTTACATTGTTTTCATTTATAACCAGCAGAAAGCCAAGGTTTCAATCTATGAAATAACATACCATGTTACATTGTTTTCATTTATAACCAGTAGAAAGCCAAGGTTTCAATCTATGAAATAACATACCATGTTACATTGTTTTCATTTATAACCAGCAGAAAGCCAAGGTTTCAATCTATGAAATAACATACCATGTACATTGTTTTCATTTATAACCAGCAGAAAGCCAAGGTTTCAATCTATGAAATAACATACCATGTTACATTGTTTTCATTTATAACCAGCAGAAAGCCAAGGTTTCAATCTATGAAATAACATACCATGTTACATTGTTTTCATTTATAACCAGCAGAAAGTCAAGGTTTCAATCTATGAAATAACATACCATGTTACATTGTTTTCATTTATAACCAGCAGAAAGCCAAGGTTTCAATCTATGAAATAACATACCATGTTACATTGTTTTCATTTATAACCAGCAGAAAGCCAAGGTTTCAATCTATGAAATAACATACCATGTTACATTGTTTTCATTTATAACCAGCAGAAAGCCAAGGTTTCAATCTATGAAATAACATACCATGTACATTGTTTTCATTTATAACCAGCAGAAAGCCAAGGTTTCAATCTATGAAATAACATACCATGTTACATTGTTTTCATTTATAACCAGCAGAAAGCCAAGGTTTCAATCTATGAAATAACATACCATGTTACATTGTTTTCATTTATAACCAGTAGAAAGCCAAGGTTTCAATCTATGAAATAACATACCATGTTACATTGTTTTCATTTATAACCAGCAGAAAGCCAAGGTTTCAATCTATGAAATAACATACCATGTTACATTGTTTTCATTTATAACCAGTAGAAAGCCAAGGTTTCAATCTATGAAATAACATACCATGTTACATTGTTTTCATTTATAACCAGTAGAAAGCCAAGGTTTCAATCTGTGAAATAACATACCATGTTACATTGTTTTCATTTATAACCAGTAGAAAGTCAAAGTTTCAATCTATAAAATAACATACCATGTTACATTGTTTTCATTTATAACCAGTAGAAAGTCAAAGTTTCAATCTATAAAATAACATACCATGTTACATTGTTTTCATTTATAACCAGTAGAAAGTCAAAGTTTCAATCTATAAAATAACATACCATGTTACATTGTTTTCATTTATAACCAGTAGAAAGCTAAGGTTTCAATATATGAAATAACATACCATGTTACATTGTTTTCATTTATAACCAGCAGAAAGTCAAAGTTTCAATCTATGAAATAACATACCATGGTACATTGTTTTCATTTATAACCAGTAGAAAGTCAAAGTTTCAATCTATGAAATAACATACCATGGTACATTGTTTTCATTTATAACCAGTAGAAAGTCAAAGTTTCAATCTATGAAATAACATACCATGTTACATTGTTTTCATTTATAACCAGTAGAAAGCCAAGGTTTCAATCTATGAAATAACATACCATGTTACATTGTTTTCATTTATAACCAGTAGAAAGCTAAGGTTTCAATCTATGAAATAACATACCATGTTACATTGTTGTCTTTGCAGAAAATTGTCTCTTTTGCTTCTAGTTCAAATTTATTCCCTTGTGAAGTACACTGATGAGTTTAGCTAAACTTTTAATGGCTTTTGTAATGCAGTTAGAAAACCAGAAAGTTCTGATAATTCTCAGAATTTGTCTGCTTTTTGCATTTTCAATTTTTATCCAATGAAAACAAAATAATAATTTTACTTTAAAAATCTGGTTTCTTTGTTGTTAGGACCTTTTAGGTAGAGAATCAGTTTTGACTCAGGTCATTTTACATCTTTCTTGTTGTTGGTCCAGTCCTTGACCATTTTTTCAGATATTAAAACATCCTACTTGTTGTTTTATCATTTCTTTACATATTAAAACATTCTATTTGTTGTTTTATCATTTCTTTACGTATTAAAACATTCTATTTGTTGTTTTAAAATTTCTTTACGCATTAAAACATCCTACTTGTTGTTTTATCATTTCTTTACGCATTAAAACATCCTACTTGTTGTTTTATCATTTCTTTACGTATTAAAACATCCTACTTGTTGTTTTATCATTTCTTTACTTATTAAAACATCCTACTTGTTGTTTTATCATTTCTTTACGTATTAAAACATCCTACTTGTTGTTTTATCATTTCTTTACGATATTAAAACATCCTACTTGTTGTTTTATCATTTCTTTTCGTGATTAAAACATCCTACTTGTTGTTTTATCATTTCTTTACGTATTAAAACATCCTACTTGTTGTTTTATCATTTCTTTACGTATTAAAACATCCTACTTGTTGTTTTATCATTTCTTTACGTATTAAAACATCCTACTTGTTGTTTTATCATTTCTTTACGTATTAAAACATCCTACTTGTTGTTTTATCATTTCTTTACGTATTAAAACATCCTACTTGTTGTTTTATCATTTCTTTACATATTAAAACATCCTACTTGTTGTTTTAAAATTTCTTTACATATTAAAACATCCTACTTGTTGTTTTATCATTTCTTTACATATTAAAACATCCTACTTGTTGTTTTAAAATTTCTTTACATATTAAAACATCCTACTTGTTGTTTTAAAATTTCTTTACATATTAAAACATCCTACTTGTTGTTTTAAAATTTCTTTACATATTAAAACATCCTACTTGTTGTTTTAAAATTTCTTTACATATTAAAACATCCTACTTGTTGTTTTAAAATTTCTTTACATATTAAAACATCCTACTTGTTGTTTTATCATTTATTTACGTATTAAAACGTTCTACTTGTTTTATCATTTATAAAATTAAGTTTAGTGTATTAGCGAGGCTTTTATTCCAATTTTGCTTGTATACATGGGAAATAAAATAATTAAATTAAAGATTAAATGTAAATCACTAAAACACTGTGACATGCACAAAAAAAGATGCTTATAGAAAAGAAGTAGCTAGGTCGCAATGTAAAGTAACTAAGTACATGTGTGTGAGTAACACAGCCTAGTACCAATGTAAAGTAACCAAGTACATGTGTGTGAGTAACACAGCCAAGTACCAATGTAAAGTAACCAAGTACATGTGTGTGAGTAACACAGCCTAGTACCAATGTAAAGTAACCAAGTACATGTGTGTGAGTAACACAGCCTAGTACCAATGTAAAGTAACCAAGTACATGTGTGTGAGTAACACAGCCAAGTACCAATGTAAAGTATAACCAAGTACATGTGTGTGAGTAACACAGCCTAGTACCAATGTAAAGTATAACCAAGTACATGTGTGTGAGTAACACAGCCTAGTACCAATGTAAAGTATAACCAAATTACATGTGTGTGAGTAACACAGCCTAGTACCAATGTAAAGTATAACCAAGTACATGTGTGTGAGTAACACAGCCTAGTACCAATGTAAAGTATAACCAAGTACATGTGTGTGAGTAACACAGCCTAGTACCAATGTAAGGTATAACCAAGTACATGTGTGTGAGTAACACAGCCTAGTACCAATGTAAAGTATAACCAAGTACGTATGTGTGGAGTAACACAGCCTAATACCAATGTAAAGTATAACCAAGTACGTGTGTGTGAGTGAGTTACACAGCCTAGTACCAATGTAAAGTATAACCAAGTACATGTGTGTGAGTAACACAGCCTAGTACCAATGTAAAGTATAACCAAGTACATGTGTGTGAGTAACACAGCCTAGTACCAATGTAAAGTATAACCAAGTACATGTGTGTGAGTAACACAGCCTAGTACCAATGTAAAGTATAACCAAGTACATGTGTGTGAGTAACACAGCCTAGTACCAATGTAAAGTAACTAAGTACATGTGTGTGAGTAACACAGCCTAGTACCAATGTAAAGTATAACCAAGTACATGTGTGTGAGTAACACAGCCTAGTACCAATGTAAAGTATAACCAAGTACGTATTGTGTGAGTAACACAGCCTAGTACCAATGTAAAGTATAACCAAGTACACGTGTGTGAGTAACACAGCCTAGTACCAATGTAAAGTAACCAAGTACATGTGTGTGGGTAACACAGCCTAGTACCAATGTAAAGTAACCAAGTACATGTGTGTGAGTAACACAGCCTAGTACCAATGTAAAGTATAACCAAGTACATGTGTGTGAGTAACACAGCCTAGTACCAATGTAAAGTATAACCAAGTACATGTGTGTGAGTAACACAGCCTAGTACCAATGTAAAGTATAACCAAGTACATGTGTGTGAGTAACACAGCCTAGTACCAATGTAAAGTAGACATGCAGAATCATTATGTTTACTTTACCTCTGTTTTCTATTTCTTTAACACACATATCAACTACAAATGGTCTTGGTGTATTGTGGGCCTTCACCAATGTTGTGAGATCTATGCCAAACACACGCTTCACGTACTTCAGGTCTGGAAGGCAGTCATTTGGAATGTTTTCTGAACACTTTCGGTGAGCACTAAACCCGCAATCTGGAGAAAAATGTTAACATACATCTGGGACCTTGTCACATCAAGTAAAACTATGTGACCATTATTATACATGTTTAGTTTACATGCAGAAAATAAAATGTGAAGAAATAGATAACAAGACATTTTTAATTCTCTGATATCAAAAATTCTCACTACGATATAAACATCTGTAAATGTGCTAGTTTCTATAAGCTAACAGAATCAAACAATAATATAGGCAATGCTGATGGATATTCAGCAAAATTAAACAATACTTCTCATACATTTGTTTTAAAATATGTTTCTATTGAGGATTTCAAATTTCTTTGCTAAAATAGCAATTTTTCAAAAAATTTATAATCTTAAGAATAATAACAATGTCAAGTCTAAATACGCAGCAGAAAATATTTCGAGCAGACTGTTATTCAAACCAGACATCTAGTGTCCTCTTACAATCTACCTTAGATAATACTTTAAGACTTTAATACCAGCAAGTCTAAATTTTAAAAATTTAAATAAGATAAAATACATTTATTAGAGTTTATGAAGAGAAACCTCTCTATGTCTTTAAAGTAGATTCAACAGTCCTAAACATATGTGCATTTTAAATAATAGTACAAACTGAACTGGAAATACATAATTGTTAAATATTCTATGAAGTAATTTTGTCTTCACATTACATACAACTAAACCTTCATATTTTATTGTCTGATCTAACATTAACATTCAGTAGAAAGAGGAAACAATTCTTGTTATTTACATATGAATCTGAAGAAATTAAAATAGTCCTATCAGATCTGATTTAGTCATGAAGTAAAAATACAGTATTAATTACTTAGGATAACTGTAGAAAACTGAAGAAATTAAGTAGTTCTATCAGATCTGGTGTAGTCATGAAGTAATAATACAGTTTTAATTACTTATGATAACTGTAGAAATATGATTAAATAGTCCCATCAGATATGATTTAGTCATGAAGTAATAATACAGTTTTAATTACTTATGATAACTGTAGAAATATGAAGGAATTATATAGTCCTATCCGATCTGGTGTAGTCATGAAGTAAAAATACAGTTTTAACTACATATAATAACTAGAAATATGAAGAAATTAAATAGACCTATCAGATCCGATTTAGTCATGAATTAATAATACAGTTTTAATTACCTATGATAACTAGAAATATAAAGAACTTATATAGTCCTATCAGATCTGGTGTAGTCATGAAGTGAAAATACAGTTTTAATTACATATAACTGTAGAAATATGAAAAAATTAAATAGTCCCATCAGATCTGATTTAGTCATGAAGCAATAATACAGTTTTAATTACTTATAACTGTAGAAATATGAAGAAATTAAATAGTCCCATCAGATATGATTTAGTCATGAAGTAATAATACAGTTTCAATTACTTATGATAACTGTAGAAATATGAAGGAATTATATAGTCCTATTAGATCTGGTGTAGTCATGAAGTAAAAATACAGTTTTAACTACATATGATAACTGTAGAAATATGAAAGAATTATATAGTCCTATCAGATCTGGTGTAGTAATGAAGTAAAAATACAGTTTTAACTACATATGATAACTGTAGAAATATGAAGAAATTAAAGTCCTATCAGATTTGATTTAGTCATGAAGTAATAATACAGTTTTAATTACTTATGATAACTAGAAATATAAAGAAATTATATAGTCCTATCAGATCTGGTGTTGTCATGAAGTGAAAATACAGTTTTAATTACATATGATAACTGTAGAAATATGAAGAAATTAAAGTCCTATTAGATCTGGTGTAGTCATGAAGTAAAAATACAGTTTTAACTACATATGATAACTGTAGAAATATGAAGAAATTAAATAGACCTATCAGATCCGATTTAGTCATGAATTAATAATACAGTTTTAATTACTTATGATAACTAGAAATATAAAGAAATTATATAGTCCTATCAGATCTGGTGTACTCATGAAGTGAAAATACAGTTTTAATTACATATGATAACTGTAGAAATATGAAGAAATTAAAGTCCTATTAGATCTGGTGTAGTCATAAAGTAAAAATACAGTTTTAACTACATATGATAACTGTAGAAATATGAAGAAATTAAATAGACCTATATGATCCGATTTAGTCATGAATTAATAATACAGTTTTAATTACTTATGATAACTAGAAATATAAAGAAATTATATAGTCCTATCAGATCTGGTGTAGTCATGAAGTGAAAATACAGTTTTAATTACATATGATAACTGTAGAAATATGAAGAAATTAAAGTCCTATCAGATCTGATTTAGTCATGAAGTAATAATACAGTTTTAATTGCTTATGATAATTTATCAAATATTAACTTATATTTTGAATTCAGTCCCTTCCCTTACCTTCACATTTCAAACCTTGTGCAATAATACCCCACATGAAGTTGCCACATAAATCACACCACGGAAATCCTTTAAAGTTGTGGGTCTGGAACAAACAAGTACAATTATTCTAAACAGTACCAAACAACAATAAAAGCAAGACATAGTAAAGTTAATGGTTATTACAAATGAAAGTTCCAGTGTAAACTTAAGAATCCATTAATAATTAATAAATTCCTTTAGTTAACTGGTAGAAAATGATCACATTTTATCAGTTGACAAGTCAACACCCAAATATTCATTTAAAATGAAGTCTAATGATTGTCAAGTTTTAATACAGAGTTAACATAAAAGTAAAAATAGAACAGAAAAGTAAACAAATTAATTTGTTTTAAATAACCATAAAAAATTAGTTGTAACACTTCAGAATCCATCTTTTTATCACTTACTATTTGACTATAGGGATTAATGTATTTTAACCAGTACATATCCATAAAAATAACCCATAGCATAGTCATACAATAGTTTTTGATAGTGTACACATTTCTTCATTAAATTTCAAAGATTACCATAAATGTCATGAGGTTTTTATAAACAAAATAACAGGTTTCTCAATTAAGTATTTTTAAATTTAATATTTCCTTATGAATCTTTTCTTTCAGGATGTTGAAATATCAAACCTGCAAAGCAATTTTGATTTTAAGATTAAAATACTTTTCTTCATTTGAAACTGTCCAATTTAACTTGCATAATGTTTTTAACCTCGAGATGGTTATAGAATATTTGTTTAGAAAAACTTTTAAAACTATCTGTCATCTCCTCTAACTTAACTCTACACGTAGTTGGTTAACCTCACAGACTTTGTAACCAGCAATTATTTAAATTACCTACTCATTTTATAAAATTACTATAAACTGTAACAGGAAACCTAAATAATATTTGTGGATAACTTATATCTTGTAAAAGTACATATGTAATTATATTTATTTTACTTTTACAATCACTCTCCGTGTGTCACCTTTATTTTACTTTAACAATCACTCTCAGTGTGTCACCTTTATTTTACTTTAACAATCACTCTCCGTGTGTTACCTTTATTGTACCTTAACAATCACTCTCCGTGTGTCACCTTTATGGTACCTTAACAATCACTCTTTGTGTGTCACCTTTATTTTACTTTAACAATCACTCTCCGTGTGTCACCTTTATTGTACCTTAACAATCACTCTCCGTGTGTCACCTTTATGGTACCTTAACAATCACTCTTTGTGTGTCACCTTTATTTTACTTTAACAATCACTCTCCGTTATGTCACCTTTATTGTACCTTAACAATCACTCTCCGTGTGTCACCTTTATGGTACCTTAACAATCACTCTTTGTGTGTCACCTTTATTTTACTTTAACAATCACTCTCCGTGTGTCACCTTTATTGTACCTTAACAATCACTCTTTGTGCGTCACCTTTATTTTACTTTAACAATCACTCTGTGTGTCACTTTTACTTTAACAATCAGTCTCATTGTCTCACCTTTATTTTAATTTAACAATCAGTCTTGTTGTGTCACCTTTAGTTTACTTTAACAATCAGTCTTGTTGTGTCACCTTTAGTTTACTTTAACAATCAGTCTTGTTGTGTCACCTTTAGTTTACTTTAACAATCAGTCTTGTTGTGTCACCTTTAGTTTACTTTAACAATCAGTCTCGTTGTGTCACCTTTAATTTACTTTAACAATCAGTCTCATTGTGTCACCTTTAGTTTACTTTAACAATCACTCTCAGTGTGTCACCTTTATTTTACTTTAATAACACTTAAGTACCGTTTTTCTTTATTATTATCAAAGCAAAACATCTTTAACACCTGACATTTCTGGTTGTATTGCACTAGAAATGAAACACACCTATAACGGTACATTACAAAATATACAAAATAACTTCCTGGACACCCATGTGACCTCCACAATGTCATCAATGCTACTGCTTATGATGTTACAAAATTGTTTTGTACTCATGTATCGTACGTGCTAAGCCTCAATCAATTTTGCACACAGAATATGTTAATAAAAAACAATTTCTAGGTTTTATATATACATTCTGAAATAACAATACCAAGACCACAAAATTCCACTTTAATTTATCAGGCTTTCTAACTAAGCTGTACATGGTACATCACCTTGATCATACCTCTTCAAATAATAGCTTTACCCAAATAAAGGCCAGTAGATTTATGTAGTTAGAAAAAATAGTGGTTTTAATCAGTTATGAACATGTAATGGGTAAAAGTAAAAATGTATTTTAAGATGAAGTTGGACAGCCCCAATGTCGTGAATTCACTAATATAATTATAGCAAATAGAAAACGTACAAGGTTCTTATTTTTATATTCTAGTTTGTTAATACTGGTAAATTTGGGTCTGTTCACATCCTTTGTTTTTAATTTTTGGTTTATTGATTCAAAGCAATTTGGCTATTTGCACCAATCAACCAGTATAATAATAAAAAGTAAAAAGAAATCAAGTTAAAAACAATGTCCAAATATCAGGTGAAAACTAAATAAATTTTAAAAAACCAGTGTCCCATAAAAGCTAAAAACATTATCAAAGTTGACAGTGGTACCACTGCCTATGATACCATCCAAGGTCAGGGGTAAACCCTCAAAAAAGACAATTAATATGGAGCTACTGCTCAAAGTCATAACTATGACACAAAAGTAAAATGTAAGCTATTGTTATTTGTGTGTCATAAAGGCCACACACTGGCAAATCAGTTCCATGTAAAGAACATGAGGAATACAAAAAACTGTGGCAACTCATAAGCTAGCCAAAGTAACCACTTTCACTTAATCCTCAGGGAATTTGGACAAATAACAACAGAAGATTTGGTTCGGAAAAGCTAGTTATGAACTTTCTCACCCCAAATCAACTGCCAATGAAAAGTGTGACACTCAAGACACAACCCTGATGGACTCCCAAGTTCCTGTGTGAAACACTGGGAGATGGTTCAACCCACACAACCTCTAAGAATGGATCTTCTGTAAATTTCTAAACCTCCATGTAGTGTCATAGGCCTTGTCCAGATCAAAGAAGACAGAAACAAGATTCTCACTTGAGGAAAGCTTTCCCAATCAGTTTCATGACTAATCAGTGACACACATTGGCTTTTATATAGATTAGCTGTTGATCCTCCGGGACTCTTTTATATATCACTGTAATACAATAAACGTGTAACATCCTTTCTGTTTAATTATTTAAACTTATATTTATCAAACATTAATCAAATTTCAATACCTTTCATCTGATAAACAGAATGGATATTAATACAAGCAGAATTAACTTACCTTAAAGTTATGTGGCTTTTCAAAACGATGAACATTAAGGCCAGCCATAACAGGACCATCATTCTATAAAACAAAGAGTAATAAATACTTTCATTACAAGACACAAAGAAACCACAACAGTTTCACATTCACACATCTTTCCTTAACCCTTCAGAGCACAACAAAACTTAGACACACTGTCATTATAGTATCTTACCTTCGTTTTGGGTCAGACAGTATGAAAAAATGAATGTCAAGAACAACAAATCAGTAAATAGTGTTTGAAAAATGTTCACAGAAGTACAAGTTTAATAAACTTGAAACAGTTGAAAATATGTATTTCTGTACCCAACTATGTTTTATCCACTGTGTTGTTACCAATTATGAGGGCTTAATACACAGTTTCAGCTATCCTGATACCCAAGAAACTTACAATACTTCCATCTTAAGACCAATCACATTCATTTCTGACTTAAGACTGTTACTTTTTCTTAATACAAAGTTTCAGCTATGCTGATATCCAAGAAACTTACAATACTTCCATCCTAAGACCTATCACATTCATTTGCTAACTTAAGACAAAGTTTCAGCTATCCTGATATCCAAGAAACTTACAATACTTCCATCTTAAAACCAATCACATTCATTTGCTGATTTAAGACTGTTACTTTTTCTTAATACAAAGTTTCAGCTATCCTGATATCAAGAAACAATACTTCCATCTTAAGACCTATCACATTCATTTGCTAACTTAAGACAAAGTTTCAGCTTTCCTGATATCCAAGAAACTTACAATACTTCAATCTTAAGACCTATCACATTCATTTGCTGACTTAAGACTGTTACTTTTTCTTAATACAAAGTTTCAGCTATCCTGATATCCAAAACTTACAATACTTCCATCCTAAGACCTATCACATTCATTTGCTAACTTAAGACAATGTTTCAGCTTTCTTGATATCCAAGAAACTTACAATACTTCCATCTTAAGACCTATCACATTCAGTTGCTAACTTAAGACAAAGTTTCAGCTATCCTGATATCCAAGAAACTTACAATACTTCCATCTTAAGACCTATCACATTCATTTGCTAACTTAAGACAAAGTTTCAGCTATCCTGATATCCAAGAAACTTACAATACTTCCATCCTAAGACCTATCACATTCATTTGCTAACTTAATACAAAGTTTCAGCTATCCTGATATCCAAGAAACTTACAATACTTCCATCTTAAGACCAATCACATTCATTTGCTGACTTAAGACTGTTACTTTTTCTTAATACAAAGTTTCAGCTATCCTGATATCCAAGAAACAATACTTCCATCTTCAGACCTATCACATTCATTTGCTGACTTAAGACTGTTACTTTTTCTTAATACACAGTTTCAGCTATCCTGATATCCAAGAAACTTACAATACTTCCATCTTCAGACCTATCACATTCATTTGCTGACTTAAGACTGTTACTTTTGCTTCCTTGGTTCGACATACTTCGTCTCTTCACAACTCTCATGTTCTGAAGCTTCCTCTTGTAAGAATTCAACGTCATATATGGACTCTGCTCGTATCTTGACTGAACACACATCTTTGCAATGTATTCTCCTGCATTGGCTTCCAGGTAGAGAGTGATCAAACCATCAGTGACCAGATCCTGAACTGTATGAAACTTCTTCTCTCCTACATAGTGTTTTCCATCATAATACAGACGGTAGTTCTTGGTCATTCCTCCAAACCTAGTTAAAAGAAAACTTCAAGCTAATATCAACTAAACCATCACTTTTTAAATTATGTGTGATAATACTGACATATTTCTACAATGCCCAAAGAATAGCATTTACAACCACAAATTTTTCAGCCTGTAAAAAATATAAGTTGAGCATTAGGTCTGCTCATGCTCAAAATGCCATGTGTTTATCAACCTTTAAACAATTTTACTCCATAATGCCTTCTGTTTATACCTGTTTTCACACAAAAAAATGTGAATATAAACATAATTTATACTTAGCAGTAAATTAAGCTTTTTGTCTAACAAAAGAGGTGTAAAAAACACAGAACCAGAAACTTTTAACATGGATTATCACATCTGCTAACCTTCTCATGAACATGGAAACCAGGCAGAAAAAACAAATGAAATACACAACCTCACTGACAATGATCACAGAGGTTCGACAGATGTTGAAAATCATCTTTACATGTTCTTCACCTCTTTGTATTGTTTACTGTTCTGCATCTTCTAAATAACAACATGGAGACCATCTGACTGGTAATGTATTAAAGATACATTATAACATCAAGATTGCTGCCAAACTTCATCCTTCATCCTTAATGAAGTGACATTAAGGATTGTTACTCTGGGAGCTCAGGTGATCACAGTAAATTTATAAAGATACATTATAACATCAAGATTGCTGCCAAACTTCATCCTTCAAGCTTAATGAAGTGACATTAAGGATTGTTACTCTGGGAGCTCAGGTGATCACAGTAAATTTATAAAGATACATTATAACATCAAGATTGCTGCCAAACTTCATCCTTCATGCTTAATGAAGTGACATTAAGGATTGTTACTCTGGGAGCTCAGGTGATCACAGTAAATTTATAAAGATACATTATAACATCAAGATTGCTGCCAAACTTCATCCTTCATCCTTAATGAAGTGACATTAAGGATTGTTACTCTGGGAGCTCAGGTGATCACAGTAAATTTATAAAGATACATTATAACATCAAGATTGCTGCCAAACTTCATCCTTCAAGCTTAATGAAGTGACATTAAGGATTGTTACTCTGGGAGCTCAGGTGATCACAGTAAATTTATAAAGATACATTATAACATCAAGATTGCTGCCAAACTTCATCCTTCATCCTTAATGAAGTGACATTAAGGATTGTTACTCTGGGAGCTCAGGTGATCACAGTAAATTTATACGTTGAAATCCCACCTGTTGTCTATACTTCAAAACCTTACTTTAACACCTCTTGTTTTATTAACTAGAAACGAATATTATCCAACACCCAGTACGAGTCAATAAAGCCTGATTCAGGGTTCCTGCTATTCAAGTCAGAACTAAAAAAATGTATACTCTGATACAGGACTTGATTTTTTAACTTAAACACATTTTTATGTCAAAAACTCATCTCTCTTTAGTTTTTGGCTATGAAGAACCCAAGTTTAAGGGACTGGCCATACTCTGTTTCTCTCACACAAAATGTGTTAAAGTTGGAACCACAAAACTTCATACATCCCTTGAAGCCATAACTTGCAAAAACAACAGAGAAACAACTTCATAAAAATGAAGAAAAAGATGTATTGTTTAATGTCTCTGACCAGTCCTGTGTTTTATGTGGTTTCAACCTTTTATAGCCTGGAAAGCAAGTTCCAGATATTATAAGAAATTCAAATCTCTATTCAGAATTTTGGAAAGATAGTAATGGAAAGCTTTGTTTGGGAAACAAATCTCCTGTCTGGCAGACTGTATTGTTAATTTTAAATTATTATTTAAATATTCTGAATTTACTAATGAAATATATATTTTTAAAATACATGTTACAACTCTTCTAGACTGTTATAATTATTACAAATTGTAAGGAACTTGAAACCTTTAGCTAAATGGTATGAGCAGTCATCAATTCCTTATTACAACTTCCAGAAAGTACATTATTAATCTTACCTGAGACTTAACGTATACTGGCCTGGTGCTCTTTGGCTTTCTCGTACAAGATAAGAACCATCCCCTCCTTGAAGCAACAGGTCTGCTTCTTCTCTTAATATTCTTCCATGAAATCTACATAAAGTAAACAAAGCACAACTTGTACCATGTGAAACGTGTTTCAACTAATATCTTACTTCGTACAAGAACTACAGATTCAGCTAGAAAGTGTTCGTATGACACGAAGAAATCACATAAGATCAGGAAGTTAACAATTTACAAAATAAGAAATATGTTTTAAGAAGGTAGGTTTTCCTTTCTTACTTAAAAATCCATATTCTGAACATACTTAAGTTATCAGGTTTCAAAAGCAAAACATCACTGAAGAAGGTGTGTGTTTTCTTATAACAAAGCCACATCAGGCTATCTGCTGTGTCCACTAAAAGGAATCAAACCTCTGATTTTAACATTGTAAATCAGAAAAATTACTGCTGTCCCACTGGGGGAAACACTGAAGAAAGAAGATATACCTTGAGAACATGCATATCTATTGTGTTTCATAAGTGAATCAACATTAGAGAAGGAACATACACCTTTGGAACATGCTTTACTTATTGAAATTCATAAGTGAATCAACATTAGAGAAAGGAGATATACATTCAGGACATGCACACCTATTGGGTTTCACAAGTGAACCAACCTTGTAGAAGAAAGATATACCTACAGGACATGATTTAATTATTGGGTTTCATAAGTGAATCAACCTTGGAGAAAGGAAATATACCTTCTGAACATGCTTTAAGTATTGGGTTTCACAAGTGAATCAACCTTGGATAAGAGATATATCTTCAGGACAGGCACACCTAGTAGGTTTCATAAATGAATCAACTGTGCAGAAGGAAGATATACCTCCAGAACATGCACGCCTATTGGGTTTCATAATTGAACCAACCTTGTAGAAGATATATATACCATCAGAACATGCACATCTACTGGGTTTTGTAAGTGAATCAACCTTGTAGAAGGAAGATATACCTTCAGAACATGCTTTAATTATTGGGTTTCATAAGTGAACCAACCTTGTTGAAGGAAGATATACCTTTAGAACATGCTTTAATTGTTAGGTTTCATGTTTTGTGATTGAATATTTTAAAAGATTTTATAAACATGGGACAAAAGTGGAACTTTGCATTATTAATCCTCTGGTTCACACCAACACTTAATATAATCATCTCACAAAAATGTAACTTTGAAAGTATTACAGACACTTACTTCCTTACAACTCATGGTTTTAGTTGTTTTCACATGCCTTAAACATGTCTAGAAAACTCAAACTTTTTGTTAAACTACACTTTTAGTGTGGTTAAAATCAAATGACTGCACTTCATTAGAATTCAAACATTTATAACAAGGTATACATAATACAATTTAAAAAAATGTGCATGTTTTGTAATAACTAACTATAAGAAGCTTATTCCATTTGTCGCTCTGTCATAAAAACTTTCATGATCCTTATTTTGCTAACACTCAGCAATATAAATCATTGCTTTGTAATTAAACTTAACTGATTGTTCTCAGACCAACTACGAAGTTCATGTTGAAAAGTCAGTATTCATGTCAATTTGTTAGGAACATGTTCTTTTTATCATTCATGTTTTTGTTACTTTTGGTGATATAACAAACTATTTCAATACAGAAGCTTTATCACACTGAATTGTAGCCTAAAGAAAATAAAATTTACCAAGTAGATTTTCAGCTAACCTTACATAACATTTACATATTTCACCTAATACTTAAATTAAATGAGAGAAATGTTTATCACCTGAACCTTTATTTATGATATGTGAAGTGTGGTGAGAGTAATGTTTATCACCTGAACCTTTATGATATGTGAAGTGTGGTGAGAGTGATGTTTATCACCTGAACCTTTATTTATGATATGTGAAGTGTGGTGAGAGTAATGTTTATCACCTGAACCTTTATGATATGTGAAGTGTGGTGAGAGTGATGTTTATCACCTGGACCTTTATTTATGATATGTGAAGTGTGGTGAGGGTAATGTTTATCACCTGAACCTTTACGATATGTGAAGTGTGGTGAGAGTAATGTTTATCACCTGGACCTTTATTTATGATATGTGAAGTGTGGTGAGAGTAATGTTTATCACCTGAACCTTTATTTATGATATGTGAAGTGTGGTGAGAGTAATGTTTATCACCTGAACCTTTATTTATGATATGTGAAGTCTGAAGACAGTAATGTTTATCAACTGAATCTTTATTTGTGATATGTGAAGTCTGAAGAGAATAATGTTTATCAACTGAATCTTTATTTATGATATGTGAAGTCTGAAGAGAGTAATGCTTATCAACTGAACCTTTATTTATGATATGTGAAGTCTGAAGAGAGTAATGTTTATCACCTGGACCTTTATTTATGATATGTGAAGTGTGGTGAGAGTGATGTTTATCACCTGAATCTTTATTTATGATATGTGAAGTGTGGTGAGGGTAATGTTTATCACCTGAACCTTTATGATATGTGAAGTGTGGTGAGAGTGATGTTTATCACCTGAACCTTTATGATATGTGAAGTGTGGTGAAAGTGATGTTTATCACCTGAATCTTTATTTATGATATGTGAAGTGTGGTGAGGGTAATGTTTATCACCTGAACCTTTATGATATGTGAAGTGTGGTGAGAGTAATGTTTATCACCTGGACCTTTATGATATGTGAAGTGTGGTGAGAGTGATGTTTATCACCTGAATCTTTATTTATGATATGTGAAGTGTGGTGAGGGTAATGTTTATCACCTGAACCTTTATGATATGTGAAGTGTGGTGAGAGTAATGTTTATCACCTGGACCTTTATTTATGATATGTGAAGTGTGGTGAGAGTAATGTTTATCACCTGAACCTTTATTCATGATATGTGAAGTGTGGTGAGAGTAATGTTTATCAACTGAACCTTTACTTACGATGTGTGAAGTGTGTTGAGAGTAATGTTTATCACCTGAACCTTTATTTATGATATGTGAAGTCTGAAGACAGTAATGTTTATCAACTGAATCTTTATTTGTGATATGTGAAGTCTGAAGAGAATAATGTTTATCAACTGAATCTTTATTTATGATATGTGAAGTCTGAAGAGAGTAATGCTTATCAACTGAACCTTTATTTATGATATGTGAAGTGTGGTGAGAGTAATGTTTATCAACTTAATTTTTATAATGATAAGTTATAAAAATTCAGGTGATAAACAGTACTGAAACTGGACTTTCAAGGAAATAACATTCTACCTTACTTTAACAAAAACTTGTATCAATATCCATCTATACTATGCTGCACTTTTGGTGCTGTGGAAACCTGAAAAAATGTTTATTTACAATAAGTACTATTGTGGAAACTGTACTCACTCTCTTCCATAATGGAAAGGTCTGTAAAGTACCTGTAATATTAACGATGATAATTACCTTATTTTACCTGTAACACATGAATAAACACACCTTACATTATATTTACATGTAATATGTGAACAAATATACCTCACATTATTTTATCTGTCACACGTGAACAAATATGCATAACATTATTTTATCAGTAACAAGTGAACAAATATACATAACATTATTTTATCTGTCACACGTGAACAAATATGCATAATATTATTTTATCAGTAACAAGTGAACAAATATACATAACATTATTTTACATGTAACATATGAACAAATATACCTAACATTATTTTACATGTAACATATGACCAAATATACCTAACATTATTTTACATGTAACATATGAACAAATATACATAACATTATTTTACATGTAACATATGAACAAATATACATAACATTATTTTGCATGTTACATATGAACAAATATACCTCGCATTATTTTATCTGTCACAATATCCTTGCTAACTGACAGTTGGTAACAGCTTGGTGAACTCAACCATCACAGCTTGTGTAAAAATAGTACAATGTTATACCAGGAGTGACTTGATCAATTAACATAGCACAGTAGTTGAAATTCACAAAATACCAAAGGAAAGGTAATATTGGAAGTTTTTGAAGAGAAAAACACAGAAAGAAAAAAATATAAAAATTAAAAACCTCTTTTCTTTTGTTTATCCCATTCATAGATAAAGTAAAAAATAAAATTATACTAAATCTGAAGGAAAGAATAATATGAATATTTTAATGAAAATTACTTATCCCTTGTATTACAGGCTCAGTATAAAATGCCAAGTTTGTATGTAAATTTAAACACACCAAGTGTTTATACTATAACTTTTAATGTAAAATTTCTCTAAACATTACAAGTCAGTCTCATACAAAAGTCATATTTTTAAATAAACAAAATAGAAATGATCTGTCTGCAAATAGAGTTTTTTCTTTACTAATCCACATTCGAGGTGATTTTAGTGTGATGATTAAAAATACTTTCCTTCATCACAAAAATCTCAATTTTCCTTTGTGATCTCTAAACCTTCTTCAGTATAACTTTATATTTTATCTACTATCTCCTTTATCCTAACAAGTTGACCAACCTCATAACCACCAAAAAGAAAACCTAAATAAATCAAAAATTACCCTATTTTCCTTCTAGAATGACATAAAATTGTAATATGAAACTATATTTGTGTATCCTAAGTAGTTTTAAACTTGTAAAAGTATACATCTATTTATAATTAAATGTTATTGTTTTTATTTCCCTATGAACTTTAACTAATATTCACACTATTATAAGTTACAAATTACTTGAAGCTCACATTATGCTACTGACTTAGTCACAAGCAGCTCGATTGTGTGCCTCATGAAACTTTATCATTATTCATTTTATTTAATCAAACCTTAACTAACCTAAAAAGATCTTCAATTTCTACATGTTAGTTACTTTTATAACAATAAATAAAGAATAAACACAATAAACAAGAAATAAAGTACTTACCCAGAACTTATCATTGTTTTTATACCTAACTTTTTAATTAATTAAATAATAAACCAAAGAATATAAAATAATAAAATTCTGTGTTTTTTGAAATACTACCTCATAAAATTCAGAATTTAAAATATATACACTATTGAAATGTAGATTATTAGCTATGATTTTTGCTATTCTAATTTGTATACTATAAACAAAAACTACTTTAATTACATTTTAAAAATAACTTGTTTAAAGACCAATATGCATAGATACACCCACCAGTCATGAAAGGTTTAAAACCAGCTTATTTTTGTTTTTGGTTATGTCTGGTGTTTGTGTTGAGACTACTTTACACTTAGACAAAATCAATGACTAAAGCCAAGTACTGTCCACTCCTAGCCTACATGTCAACATTGTTTTAACTTCAATAATTTAATGAATTACTTACTTCTCTGGTGCATACAATTCTTTTTGGAGTAGGAGCTTGTTGTTGTAACTGGTATACTGAAAACAAAGAGAACCTTAAAAATATAGAGATAATGTTTTATTTACACCAGTTTGATATTACATGCCTAGCAACTCTAGTGTCTAATTCAAACACAGTTATAGAAGGCAAGCTAAGTTTATCAAGTCAAGAAACTGGCTGTCAGACATTTTAATGTTACCTGCACAGAAACTCCAGTATTTAACTTGGACAAGGTGCTACATACAATGTTAGTAGTTTTATTAAAACAAGACAGGTTTCCCATTCTTCATACAAAATAAAAGAGGTTTCAACTGTTGACTTAAAGTGTCAAGAACTCACAGTAAGACTTCCAAAGTTGTGGAATACTGCTGCTGCTGATTCTATGTAAGTCTGTCATCACCTGAGGAGTAAGAAAACATTTGTCAGCAACAACACTGTGCACATTATTAGTTCTTCACTTAAAACATTAATTTTATTTAACAACCAAAAGCATATTAAATCTACACTTCCTAACCACAATACTTGGGAATGGTCTTAACAGTGAGTTAGATAACCTATGAACTGATTGACATCAGAGCATACAAGGTGTCTGAAGACATTTTCAGGTATTTGTAACCATTAACAACAAGCATCCTGATTGACTGAAGAAGAGAGGCGACCTCTGGTGACTTCTTTCAGTACATCCTAAAAATGTTAGACAGACTTAAATCAAGACATACTGGCTAAAGAGGGTGTCATATTCTTTATACAAGGTTATAAAATACAAGTCCAACAAATGTTGTTCTGAAACATTCTATTCCTGAACAAACACAATGGAAACAATTCCTAGGAACTTAAATCATGTTATTTGGACCTGCAATGGAAAAAAGTTAGGTTAATAACCATACAATTAAACATTCCCAGTTAGATGTTCATAACCATACCAATTAAACATTCCCAGTTAGATGTTCATAACCATACCAATTAAACATTCCTGTTAGATGTTCATAACAATACCTATTAAACATTCCTGTTTGATGTTCATAACCATACCAATTAAACATTCCCAGTTAGATGTTCATAACCATACCAATTAAACATTCCCAGTTAGATGTTCATAACCATACCAATTAAACATTCCCATCAGAGGATCATAACAATACCTATTAAACATTCCTGTTTGATGTTCATAACCATACCAATTAAACATTCCCAGTTAGATGTTCATAACCATACCAATTACCAACATTCCCATCAGAGGATCATAACAATACCTATTAAACATTCCTGTTAGATGTTCATAACCATACCAATTAAACATTCCTGTTAGATGTTCATAACAATACCAATTAAACATACCTGTTAGATGTTCATAACAATACCTATTAAACATTCCTGTTAGATGTTCATAACCATACCTATTAAACATTCCTGTTAGATGTTCATAACCATACCAATTAAACATTCCTGTTAGATGTTCATAACCATACCAATTAAACATTCCTGTTAGATGTTCATAACCATACCAATTAAACATTCCCAGTTAGATGTTCATAACCATACCAATTAAACATTCCCATCAGAGGATCATAACAATACCTATTAAACATTCCTGTTAGATGTTCATAACTATACCAATTAAACATTCCCAGTTAGATGTTCATAACCATACCAATTAAACATTCCTGTTAGATGTTCATAACCATACCAAATAAAAATTCCTGTTAGATGTTCATAACAATACCTATTAAACATTCCTGTTAGATGTTCATAACCCACCATTAAACATTCCCAGTTAGATGTTCATAACCATACCAATTAAACATTCCTGTTTGATGTTCATAACCATACCAATTAAACATTCCTGTTAGATGTTCATAACCATACCAATTAAACATTCCCAGTTAGATGTTCATAACCATACCAATTAAACATTCCCATCAGAGGATCATAACAATACCTATTAAACATTCCTGTTTGATGTTCATAACCATACCAATTAAACATTCCCAGTTAGATGTTCATAACCATACCAATTAAACATTCCTGTTAGATGTTCATAACAATACCTATTAAACATTCCTGTTAGATGTTCATAACCACACCAATTAAACATTCCCAGTTAGATGTTCATAACCATACCAATTAAACATTCCTGTTTGATGTTCATAACCATACCAATTAAAACATTCCTGTTTGATGTTCATAACCATACCAATTAAACATTCCTGTTAGATGTTCATAACCATACCAATTAAACATTCCTGTTAGATGTTCATAACCATACCAATTAAACATTCCTGTAAGATGTTCATAACCATACCAATTAAACATTCCTGTTTGATGTTCATAACCATACCAATTAAACATTCCTGTTTGATGTTCATAACCATACCAATTAAACATTCCCAGTTAGATGTTCATAACCATACCAATTAAACATTCCTGTTTGATGTTCATAACCATACCAATTAAACATTCCTGTTTGATGTTCATAAGCATACCAATTAAACATTCCTGTTTGATGTTCATAACCATACCAATTAAACATTCCCAGTTAGATGTTCATAACCATACCAATTAAACATTCCTGTTTGATGTTCATAACCATACCAATTAAACATTCCTGTTTGATGTTCATAACCATACCAATTAAACATTCCTGTTTGATGTTCATAACCATACCAATTAAACATTCCCAGTTAGATGTTCATAACCATACCATTAAACATTCCTGTTAGATGTTCATAACCATACCAATTAAACATTCCTGTTAGATGTTCATAACCATACCAATTAAACATTCCTGTCAGATGTTCATAACAATACCAATTAAACATTCCTGTTAGATGTTCATAACCATACCAATTAAACATTCCTGTTAGATGTTCATAACAATACCTATTAAACATACCTGTTAGATGTTCATAACAATACCTATTAAACATTCCTGTTAGATGTTCATAACCATACCAATTAAACATTCCCAGTTAGATGTTCATAACAATACCAATTAAACATACCTGTTAGATGTTCATAACAATACCTATTAAACATTCCTGTTAGATGTTCATAACCATACCAATTAAACATTCCCAGTTAGATGTTCATAACCATACCAATTAAACATTCCTGTTAGATGTTCATAACCATACCAAATAAAAAATTCCTGTTAGATGTTCATAACAATACCTATTAAACATTCCTGTTAGATGTTCATAACAATACCAATTAAACATTCCCAGTTAGATGTTCATAACCATACCAATTAAACATTCCCAGTTAGATGTTCATAACCATACCAATTAAACATTCCTGTTTGATGTTCATAACCATACCAATTAAACATTCCTGTTAGATGTTCATAACCATACCAATTAAACATTCCTGTTAGATGTTCATAACCATACCAATTAAACATTCCTGTTAGATGTTCATAACCATACCAATTAAACATTCCTGTGATGATGTTCATAACCATACCAATTAAACATTCCTGTTTGATGTTCATAACCATACCAATTAAACATTCCTGTTTGATGTTCATAACCATACCAATTAAACATTCCTGTGAGATGTTCATAACCATACCAATTAAACATTCCCAGTTAGATGTTCATAACAACATACCAATTAAACATTCCCATCAGAGGTTCATAAACATACAAATTAAACATTCCCATTATAGGTTCATAACCACCATTATAATTAAACATTCCCATTATAGGTTCATAATCATTATAATTAAGCATTCCTGTTGCAGGTTCATAACCAATTAAACATTCCTTCTACCTCCAGAACTCTTGACTGCTGAAAAAATCCATGAGTAATGCAGAGTTTTGCAAGTTTCCTGCCACAGTTTGTTAAAGTATACAACCTGTTTCCAGCTGATTCCTCATGCTATGGATAACAATATTGGGAAATGTTCTTTTTGTTGCATTAACAAGGAGTTGTTGATACATTACTCACAAACAAAGCCCATGATACATAGTTCTCAGTGCATTAGCAAAGATTTTGTTAACAGGTAACTCACAACCAAAGCCTATACTACAGATATCACAGTGCAATGATTGAGTAAAACTGTCACATTCTGTCCAGTTATTGTTACTTAGGCAACTGTAGCTTATTATTATAACTGCAAACACTATCTAACATGACTAGCTACCAACAAGAGTTGTGTCTTGGAGAAACACAGAGAACAATATATTGGTCAGTGTAGGACACACACACACACCTAACAAGTGTCACATACAGACACACCAACCTAACAAGTGTCACATACACACACACCAACCTAACAAGTGTCACATACAGACACACACACCTAACAAGTGTCACATACACACACACCAACCTAACAAGTGTCACACACACACACACACCAACCTAACAAGTGTCACATACAGACACACACCTAACAAGTGTCACATACAGACACACACACCTAACAAGTGTTACATATAGACACACCCAGCTAACAAGTGTTGCATACAGACACACCAACCTAACAAATGTCAAATACAGAAACATACACCAACAAGTGTTACATACAAACACACACACCTAAACTGACCAGCTTCACATTCCTGGTGTGTTAACATAATGAACATTCAACTCACCAATTTGATGTTCCTGGTGTGTCACATCACTTGGAAATGAATGGTGTCGATGATATGCCATGGTTTGTTGTACGTTCAATAACATTCAGCTGAAAAACACCTATAAGAAGTGTTATTAACATCTAGAGTTAGTCCCACCATATACAGAATACAGGTTGTTTTAAGTAGCTTTATTTATTACTATTACAGTAGCTAAGTGTCAATACTTAAGTCAGGATAGAATATGAAAATTACTACCCAGAAAAGCAACTCTCGTTAACACAACCCTTTCCTTACTCTGAGCTAAATCTATTAAACAGATGAATAAAACATTTTATTGTAAATACTTTAGTTTTTCTATAAATTAAACATCTCAACTTTTCTTTCAATGTTATATACCATTGATATTCCATGAAGAACATTGGCATGTACTGGCTGGTCTTTTGTTCATTTTGTACAGTAAACAAGCTGTTTCATTACCACTTTCTTGTTATCTTACTTGATGTTATAGATTTCAAATAGAAACTACAAGAAAAGCATTTATCATTGAAAAAAATCATTTTCTTAAAACAATAAATTTATAATTTATATATATTCAAGAACATTCAGACAAAAAATAATATTATATTGTTTTTCTTTCATAAATTACAAATTAGGATAACATAAAACATCCAGGTCATGAGTTTGATGGTGGGATTTCCAATCGGCAGAATCTGCTTTTCTTAGATGACTTAGAAAAAGGTCACATTGGGAACTGTAATAAGCCATGGTGGATGGGCTGATCAGTGGATATAAAGGCCAAAAGGAGCAATGGCAGATCGCCTGTTCTGAAAAAAGCATGACCCACTGAGAAAGGAAAGCACAACCCCAGGAAGGATGCTGTGGTAAAGATCAAACTTTTGAAGCATACACAAAGACAGTTGTAAATGGCAAAGGTATAGAGAAGGTTCATAAGATTCAGTGTATAAGCTCTGAACTGGAGAAGTGTAGAAAGCCCCAATGCATCAATGATGATGAATGGGGTCCAGCATCTACAAGGCTGAGGTCCTGAAAGAGCCATAGACAGTGACCCATAGTCTAGTTTTTATCAAATAAGAGCATGATATCTCTTTAGAATAGAAG
>NC_134837.1:267735351-267806371 GCF_004210375.1 Tachypleus tridentatus
GTTAAAAAAACAACCCTTTGATACAGAGATAGTAATAACCCAGCAACACCCAAATTATAAATCACTCATTCTGTAACTGACGCAGGTTATAAACTATTCATTCTGTAACTGACTCAGGTTATAAACCATTCATTCTGTAATTGATCGTAAAACCGTGAAGGATGACTGCCTCCAACTCTTAGATGGTAAATTCCCAGTTCAAAGAGCGACAGTTTCGAACTTTTATACAAGCCCGACTCGCTCAGTCAGGTATAGCGTTTGTTTTAGTGACGAAATATTTCAGCTTTTAACTCCTGCTCTGAGAGTCGTAAACGATGGACCTGCTTTGAGAGTATTTCCCACCGACACTAGAGGGGTAGTCAGGATTGATGAATGATGTACAGTTCTTCTTACTCACGGTTGCTAATTAATCTCTTATTAATTAAACTTGAAATTTTGTTCGTATATCTTAAACAAAATTGTTAATTACTCTAATATTACTGGTGGCCTCTATACATTAGTTCGGTTACTTTAATTATCACATCTCATCTTTATTATTGTATTTGCTATACGAATAAATAAATGAATTTAAGATCATTTGTTGTCATGCAAATGTTGATTAATCCGTCCTGAGAAATCAGTAATTTGAAAAATAAGATATATGTCACTTCTCTAAATTAAATCTACAAGTTATTCACTGCAAACACAATCACATTTCTCTTTGTTTGATGGTTCACATTCAAATCAAATTCACTCTTATCGCTTGGTAAAACAAGAGTGAGGCCCTGCATGGTCAGGTGGTTAAGGCACTCAACACGTAATCCGAGGGTCGCGGATTCGAATCCCTGTCACAAAACATGCTCGCCTTTTCAGCTGTGGGGCGTTATAATGTTACAGTCAATCCCACATAGCAAAGAGCAGCCAAGAGTTGACGGTGGGTGGTTATGACTAGCTGCCTTCGCTTTAGTATTACACTGCTAAATTAAGGACGGCTAGCGCAGATAGTCCTTGAGTAGCTTTGCGCGAAATTCAAAACAAACCAAAAAGCAAACAAACAAACACGACAGTTCCATCTACAGCGTAAAAATCGCACTAGCAATTACAAGTGTAAGAGTTTTATTAGAACGCTGTTCTCACCTCCACCTTGAATCGTCCCTAAAGCTTTACTGAGCTAAATTCCCAAATGATTTTTCTCGAAATAGAAAGTTTTGCTTCATGAATATTAGATCCAGTACAGATCCTGTACGATAGCGTTTAACACTATTCGTCTTGGTTATTGACTTTGTAGCTTCCAATGCCCACGTTGTCAAGTTAAAGCTACAAACAAAACCTACTGCTACATTCAGTCCACTTTACGTCTGTACTATTAATAATTAATACCCAAATCACTCGGCGCGAGATTAGAATGTTTCCATGGAGACCCAGAGCTCGCGGAATTAATTAGAATCTCGAGCATCCTTTCTTTGTTTTCTAATTATCCGACTCTTACCCCAGAACTAAGTTTGGACTCAGTGAACTATATAAAGTCAGAACAAAAGACTTATTTTAGTTGGACACACACACAAAAAAAACGTTTCGGTCTCACGATAAATAACAAAAGAATTCTCAGGCTGGGTTTATTAGTTGAACGTAATACAATAGCCAATCCAATCAGATATTCCTCTTACGAAATCACTTGAAAGATTACACAACACTCTTACGTAACAAAAAATCGATATTTGTTTCTTCTAGCTGTTTTTCGTTTTCGATTTTGAATATATTTCAATGTTTCTTAAAAAGAAAGCACTACATTTTCAAACACTGTTCTCTGTTCTGTAGTCAGAACGTTGTTAATAGTCTTTGGTTCGCTTTATATATACAAAAACGGCTCGTTTGTGTTGAGAAAATATTTTACGTAGAAGAGCGAACAACGTTTCGACATTATTCGGTCATCGTCAGGTTCACAAAGAAAGAAAAAGGTAGCTGACCGGAAGCTGACCACATGTTTGGAATGGGTTGTGTAATTGAGTGTCGGAATGTAGAGGGCGGTGTTAGATTTTGAATATATAATTTTATATTATTATATTTAATATAGGTATAAAGGCGTTCCTTTATATTCGTTTATTTTGGGTTTAAGTTGTTGTATAAGTAAGGCTTCTTTAATTTTGCGTTTCTTTGTTTCTTTATTTAGTATTTGAGTGTTTTCTATGGTTATGTTGCGTTTATTTGACTTGCAGTGTTCGAAAACGTGTGAAGGTGACTTTTTATGTTCTTTGAATCTGGTGGCATTCTCCAAATATGTTACATCAGCCAGCTCTTTCATCAAAGACTCTTTTAATTTCAAGTTTAATCTAAATCAAATTAATCATAAAAGCCTTAACACAGTTTCGATGTTATATCCATCTTTACAGAAGTTCCAACCACTGAAGCCTGCAAGATAGCCTTAGAACTCTGTATCGGAGACCCTAACCCAACTATAGACGTTCCCAGCAACCAATTAGCAACCCTCATAGAATTCACCACGATAAAGACAAACTTCATGTTCAACAACCACAACTATATACAAACAAATGGCTTAAGCATGGGCAACCCAGTATCACCAGTTCTAGCCAATATTTTTATGACACAAGTTGAAACACAAGCAGTTAACACAGCATTACATCCACCACTATACTGGTACAGATATGTAGATGACACGGTTGCGGGATTCAAATCTACAGAACACACTTAATTTTTCAATCACATTAACTCCATACATCCCAACATTAACTTCACATGTGAACAGGAAGAAAGCAATCAAATATCATTTCTTAACCTCAAAATTACAAGAACCGACACACAATTCAAAACAGAAATCCACCGAAAAATCACCCATACTGTACTATACATTCCTTGGGACTACGCCCATGAAACAAAACAAAAACTCAACATACTAAGTCACCAAATAAACACAGCCATAAAACTATGCTCACCAGATAAAATTAACCATGAATTAGACAAAATAGAACAATACTTTATCAACATCAATAAGTTTCCTCCACATCTAACACCGCCCTCTACATTCCGACACTCAGTTACACAACCCCTTCCAAACTTATGGTCAGCTTCCGGTCAGTTACCTTTTTCTTTCTTTGTGAACCTGACGATGACCGAATAAGGTCGAAACGTTGTTCGCTCTTCGACGTAAAATATTTTCTCAACCCAAACGAGCCGTTTTTACATATATATTTCTATACAAGTGGGTTTTCTCGACATCAATGATTATTATTTGGTTCGCTTTGTTGTTGCTGTTCTGACTGGTTTGTTTTGTTTTCGTTCTGTAGTGGGGCCTGGCATGGCCTAGCACGGCCTAGCACGTTAAGGCGTGCGCTTCGTAATTTGAGGGTCGCGGGTTCGCGCCCGAGTCGCGCCAAAACATGCTTGCCCTCCCAGCCGTGGTGGCGTTATAATGTGACGGTCAATCCCACTATTCGTTGGTAAAAGAGTAGCCCAAGAGTTGGCGGTGGGTGGTGATGACTAGCTGCCTTCCCTCTAGTCTTACACTGCTAAATTAGGGACGGCTAGCACAGATAGCCCTCGAGTAGCTTTGTGCGAAATTCCAAAACAAACAAACAAACGTTCTGTAGTCAGAACGTTATTAATAGTCTTTGGTACGCTTTGTTGTTACTGTTCTAATTGGTTTGTTTTGTTTTCGTTTTGTTGTCAGAACGTTATTAATAGTCTTTGGTTCGCATTGATGTTGCTGTTCTAACTGGTTTGTTTTGTTTTTGAAAACAAAATTTTCCCATCATATTTCTTGAATATGTTGAACTCATTTCTCATCTAAATTACTGAAGTTTTTATTTCTCTATTAGTGATATAAAAATTATAAATTTAATCGCATGTTATTACGGTTTTTAGTACTAGATGGCGATACTATAGTGTAACGTAAACCACGTTACTATTTTAATATTTATTACAGACTGAAAGTAAAAGACCAGTCCTTCTCGGTAACCTGGAATAGTAACAAATAGATCATATACTTATTTAGATTGGATATCAATAATATGTAACACTGGTGCTATTCATTCATTATTATAAAAAGTTAAGGTAGAAAATATCTTCAAAATACTATTGGTAATTTCGAAGTTCAGACTTTTATTCAATTCGCCACTTGTCACTCAACCATCCATATATAACTTTAACATTAAAAAAATAACCACCCTGCACTCTTTAGTCATCACAACAACGTGTCATCTCTATTTCTTACTAGTTCTTACGATAGTCTTGTGTACCGCATGAATCAGAAATGTTGAGTTTAAGATAGTAAGAACTGTACTCAAATTATTTACAATATAGTAAATGTTGTGAATGTGCGGACTTTTTCTTATACCAAAGCCACTTCAAGATATCTACTGAGTCCACATAGGGGAATCGAACCACAGATTCTATCTAATAACATCTGTACTCTAGTTGTTTACCATTTAATAAGAACTGTACTCTAATTGTTTATTTTCTAATAAGAATTGTACTCTATTTGTTTAGTATATAATAAGAACTGTACTCCAATTGTTTATTATCTAATACGAACTGTATTCTAATTGTTTATTATCTAATAAGAACTGTAATCTAATTGTCTATTATCTAATAAGAACTGTACTCCAATTGTTTATTATCTAATAATAACTGTATTCTAATTGTTTATTATACAGTAAGAATTGTACCTCAATTGTTAATATATAATACGAGCTACACTCTAATTGTTTGCTATATAATAACTGTACACTAATTGTTTAGTACTTAGTAAGAACTGTACTTCATTTTTTTCAAATTTATTAAGAATTGTACTCTAATTCATTACTATCTCGTAAGAACTATACTCTAATTGTTTTCTATCTAATAAAACTGTATTCTATTTGTTTATTATCGCATAAGAACTGTAGTTAATTGTTTACTGTCTGATAAGAACTGTACTTTAATTGTTTACTATCTGATAAGAACTGTACTCTAATTGTTACCAATATAATGAGAACTGAACTCTAACTGTTTATAATATAATAAGAACTGTAATTTATTTCTTTACTACTAAGTAAGAAATGTACTCTAATAAATTACTATCTAATAAAAATGAAACTGTTTACTATACAAGAGAAAATGTACTCTATGAGTTTATTATTTAGTAAAAACTGTAATATAATTATTTATTATATAATAAGAACTCTAGTTGTTTACTATATAATAAAAACTATATTCTAATTTTTACTGTATAATAAGAACAGTACTCTAATTGTATCTAATATTAGAAAAACTACACTTTAATTGTTTAATATTTCGTCAGAACTGTAATCTAATTCATGCCTATTTAATAAGAGCTGTACTCTAATTGTTTACTGTCTAGTAACAACTTCAATAACTTACTATCAAGTAAGAACTGTATTTCAGTTGTTTAGCATATAACAAGAACTGTACTCTCATTAATCACTTTATAATTAAAACCGTACACTAATTATTTACTATCTATTGAGAACTGTACTTTAATTGTTTACTATGTAATAAGAATTTGTACTATAATTACTTATCATCTAATAAGAACTGTACTCTGTTTACTATGTAATAAGAATTTGTTCTATAATTACTTATCATCTAAAAAGAACTGTACTCTGTTTACTATGTAATAAGAATTTGTACGATAATTACTTATCATCTAATAAGAACTGTACTCTGTTTACAATGTAATAAGAATTTGTTCTATAATTACTTATCATCTAATAAGAACTGTACTCTGTTTACTATGTAATAAGAATTTGTACTATAATTACTTATCATCTAATAAGAACTGTACTCTGTTTACTATGTAATAAGAATTTGTACTATAATTACTTATCATCTAATAAGAACTGTAATCTGTTTACTATGTAATAAGAATTTGTACTATAATTACTTATCATCTAATAAGAACTGTACTCTGTTTACTATGTAATAAGAATTTGTTCTATAATTACTTATCATCTAATAAGAATTGTACTCTGTTTACTATGTAATAAGAATTTGTACTATAATTACTTATAATCTAATAAGAACTGTACTCTGTTTACTATGTAATAAGAATTTGTACTATAATTACTTATCATCTAATAAGAACTGTACTCTGTTTACTATGTAATAAGAATTTGTACTATAATTACTTATCATCTAATAAGAACTGTACTCTGTTTACTATGTAATAAGAATTTGTTCTATAATTACATATCATCTAATAAGAATTGTACTCTGTTTACTATGTAATAAGAATTTGTACTATAATTACTTATAATCTAATAAGAACTGTACTCTGTTTACTATGTAATAAGAATTTGTTCTATAATTACTTATAATCTAATAAGAACTGTACTCTGTTTACTATGTAATAAGAATTTGTTCTATAATTACTTATCATCTAATAAGAACTGTACTCTGTTTACAATGTAATAAGAATTTGTTCTATAATTACTTATCATCTAATAAGAACTGTACTCTGTTTACTATGTAATAAGAATTTGTACTATAATTACTTATCGTCTAATAAGAATTGTACTCTGTTTACTATGTAATAAGAATTTGTTCTATAATTACTTATAATCTAATAAGAATTGTACTCTGTTTACTATGTAATAAGAATTTGTACTATAATTACTTATCATCTAATAAGAATTGTAGTCTGTTTACTATGTAATAAGAATTTGTTCTATAATTACTTATAATCTAATAAGAATTGTACTCTGTTTACTATGTAATAAGAATTTGTTCTGTAATTACTTATCATTTAATAAGAACTGTACTCTGTTTACTATGTAATAAGAATTTGTTCTATAATTACTTATAATCTAATAAGAATTGTACTCTGTTTACTATGTAATAAGAATTTGTTCTATAATTACTTATCATCTAATAAGAACTGTACTCTGTTTACTATGTAATAAGAATTTGTTCTATAATTACTTATCATCTAATAAGAATTGTACTCTGTTTACTATGTAATAAGAATTTGTTCTATAATTACTTATAATCTAATAAGAATTGTACTCTGTTTACTATGTAATAAGAATTTGTTCTATAATTACTTATCATCTAATAAGAACTGTACTCTGTTTACTATGTAATAAGAATTTGTTCTATAATTACTTATCATCTAATAAGAATTGTAGTCTGTTTACTATGTAATAAGAATTTGTTCTATAATTACTTATAATCTAATAAGAATTGTAGTCTGTTTACTATGTAATAAGAATTTGTTCTATAATTACTTATCATCTAATAAGAACTGTACTCTGTTTACTATGTAATAAGAATTTGTACGATAATTACTTATCATCTAATAAGAACTGTAATCTGTTTACTATGTAATAAGAATTTGTTCTATAATTACTTATCATCTAATAAGAACTGTACTCTGTTTACTATGTAATAAGAATTTGTTCTATAATTACTTATCATCTAATAAGAACTGTACTCTGTTTACTATGTAATAAGAATTTGTACGATAATTACTTATCATCTAATAAGAACTGTAATATGTTTACTATGTAATAAGAATTTGTTCTATAATTACTTATCATCTAATAAGAACTGTACTCTAACCGTTTACCATTTAGTAAGACCTGTAGTCTAATACTTTGTGATGACGAAAAACCCACTTGTAGAGAAAAGTATATATATGTAAAAACAGCTGTTTAGGGTTGAGAAAAATTTTATGTAGAGGAGCGAACAACGTTTCAACCTTCTTCGGTCATCGTCAGGTTCACAAACAAATAAAGAGGGAACTGACCGATAGATGACCACATGTTTGAAGGGGGTTGTGTAACTGAGTGTAGGAATGTAGAGGGCGTGCTTAGATGTTTGAATATATTTATTAATACAGGTATAAAGCAGTTCCTTTGTATTGGTTTATTTTGGGCTTGAGTTGTTGTATAAGTAAGATTTCTTTAATTTTCCGTTTGTTTATGTTTGTTTCTTTATTTAGTATTAGCGTGTTTTCTATGTTTATGTTGTGTTTATTTGACTTGCAGTGTTCGAAAACGTGTGAAGGTGACTTTTTATGTTCTTTGAATCTGGTTTCCATTTTTCTACTTGTTTCTCCAATATAGAAGTCGTGGCAGTTATTACATTGTATTTTATAAATAATGTTGGTGTGGTGTTTGTCAGTGTAGTTTTTACATAGTATAGACCTCAGTTTTGTGCCTGGTTTTTGAATAAATTTGGTATTAACTGGAATGTCATATTTTGTTACTAGTTTTTACCAAATGTTGGTTATATGTCTGCTGATGTCGGGAATATATGGTATGCAGCAGTATGTGGTTTCGTGATTTTTTGATTCGTGAGATATATTTACTTTTGTTGGTTGATTTTGCTTTATAGTCTAGGTGTGTGCGTATAATGTTTTCTACGGTTTGTGGAGGAAACTTATTGATGTTGATGAAGTATTGTTTTATTTTGTCTAATTCAACGTTAATTTTATCTGGTGAGCATAGCTTTATGGCTGTGTTTATTTGGTTTCTTAGTATGTTGAGTTTTTGTTTTGTTTCATGGGCGTAGTCCCAAGGAATGTATAGTCCAGTATCGGTGATTTTCGGTGGATTTCTGTTTTAAATTGTGTGTCGGTTCTTGTAATTTTGAGGTTAAGAAATGATATTTGATTGCTTCTTCCTGTTCACATGTGAAGTTAATGTTGGGATGTATAGAGTTAATGTGATTGAAAAAATTAAGGGTGTGTTCTGTAGATTTGAATCCCGCAACCGTGTCATCTACATATCTGTACCAGTATAGTGGTGGATGTAATGCTGTGTTAATTGTTTGTGTTTCAACTTGTGTCATAAAAATATTGGCTAGAACTGGTGATACTGTGTTGCCCGTGCTTAGGCCATTTGTTTGTATATAGTTGTGGTTGTTGAGCATGAAGTTTGTCTTTATCGTGGTGAATTCTATGAGGGTTGCTAATTGATTGCTGGGAACGTCTATAGTTGGGTTAGGGTCTCGGATATAGAGTTCTAAGGCTATCTTGCAGGCTTCTGTGGTTGGAACTTCTGTAAAGAGGGATATAACATCGAAACTGCCCATTAAGGCTTTATGATTAAGTTGATTTAGATTAGACTTGAAATTAAAAGAGTCTTTGATGAATGAGCTGGCTGATGTTACATATTTGGAGAATGCCCATGTTATGTATTTACCAAGATTGTAATTAAACGATTCATATGTGGACATTATTGGTCGTAATGGACAATCTGGTTTATGAGGTTTGGGGATGCCGTATATTTGTGGTGTGCGTGAGTCGGTTTTACGTAGGTAGGAATAAAGTGTTTCCTATCTACTAAAAACTACACTATAATTGTTTATCGTATAATAAGAACTGTACTCTAATTGTTTATTATTTAATAAGAACTGTACTCTAATTGTTTGTGATATAATGAGAACTGTATTCTAATTGTTTGGTATACAATAAGAACTGTACTCCAGTTGTTTTCCATATAATTAAAACTGTACTGTAATTGTTTACTACTTTGTGAGAACTGTACTCTAATGGTTTACTGTGTGATAAGAATTATACGCTAATTGTTTATTATCTAATATGAACTGTATTCTAATTGTATTTACTATTTAGTAAGAACTGTACTCTAATTAGTTCTGATACAATAGAACTGTACCTTAATTGTTTACTACTTGGTAAGAACTGTACTCTTATTCTTTGCCATTTAGTAAGAATTGTACTCTATTTATTTACTATGTAGTAAGAAGTGTACTCTGTTTGTTTACTATGTAGTAAGAAGTGTACTCTAATTGTATATTATATATTAAGAACCGTACTCTATTTGTTTTCTATGTAGTAAGAAGTGTACTCTAATTGTATACTATATATTAAGAACCGTACTCTCATTGTTTACTATGTAGTAAGAAGTGTACTCTCATTGTTTACTATGTAGTAAGAAGTGTACTCTATTTGTTTTCTATGTAGTAAGAAGTGTACTCTATTTGTTTTCTATCTACTAAGAACTGCACTCTGTTTACTGTTTTGTAAGAATTGTACTCTAATTGTTTATTATTTAGTAAGAACTGTACTCTGTTTGTTTACTCTGTAGTAAAAACTGTTCTCTTATTGTTTATTATGTAATAAGAATTGTATTCTAATTTTTTACTATTTAGTAAGAACTGTACTCTAATTGTTTACTATATAGTAAGAACTATACTCTAATTGTTTACCATTTTGGAAGATCCGCACTTTAATTAATTACTATCTAACAAGAACTCTACTATAACTGTTTATTTTCTAGTAAGAACTATACTCTAATAGTTGACCATTTAGTAAGAACAGTATTCTATTGTTTACTAATGTTGGGAAAACTGTACTATTATTGGTTCCTGCTTGAACGTGGGAATATTTGTTTCACTACAATGCTGTTAGGCTTAAAGTGTATATATAATATAACTATTGAAAAATAAAACGTTTTTCCTTACGTAGTTGAAAATCCGAACTTATCATAGTTTTGAGTATCACTTTTGCCTCAAGATGGACCTTTTACCTTAAGACTGAAAGTCGTTATACAAGATTATAATAATATCTGTTGTTGATATTACACTTTCCTTTCGTATGTTTCAAACTTCAGAAGTTAACGAGAGGAAAACCTGAGATAGCGTATAGAACAGCTAAGTAAAGCATTTCTGTAAACGTTTTTCGATAGCCAGGAATTCAGCAGCTCTTCTCTCTAGCTAGTAACTCTGTCGTAAGATAAGACAGCTTATGATATAAAGATAGAAAATATCCTGGTAATGATAGTACAATCGAGGTTGCTAAACATTCGCTCCAATGCATTATTACAAGAGCTCCCTCTGGAGATAAGTCGTTTTCCAAAAAAAAACCATATTGTTGTACGACTTGTTTCCTGATAAGAACATCCATATAATACAATTTCTGTTCATACCTTCTTCAACAGTGCTAGGTAAAGAAAAGTTTCACGTTTGCCTTTTTATATCTTCAGAGCTCCTCGTCCATTGTAATGGTTTCTTAGTAACAGTCACTAACAGTGTCTTTATGTCTGGGCGTAAGAAATCTTCGTCTATGAAATATTGAAAGGGTATTGTGATTTTCGACGAAAATTTCTGAGAGGCCAATACGTTTGTTATCTGTACTCAAATAGTTTTATCTTCTTTCGCAAACTTTTTTCTGCAATGAATACAACTATCATTTGAAAAAAAAAAAAAATTCTAACTGAGAGAGTTAATCTAAGCAGTGGCTAGACTCGACCATTTTTAATATAGTAAAGTCCAGCACTATATTGAATTTAGATTTTTTTTTCATGTTATCTTTACCCAGGGTTACTGGAAATACCTAGATCGCTAAGACTCAGTGATAAGTGGTTGCTCGTAAATTAGACTGGTATTATTTTATTTAACAACTCATATAATCTCGCAAACGTTATTCAAAAACGTTTAAGAATTTCCTAAGTACCAAACTAATGTTAATTTGTTATTGGCGACTGTATAAACAGAAGCACTGGGTTTACTCTTATAAAGTTCAACAGTAAATGTTACAGAATATCGAAAGTTATTTTCCGCCAACCATATGTCTAACATGATTACAAGCCAACTGTAATGAGTAATTCGTTTTCTAAGACGTGTTAAGGAAATTTTACACGGTAATTAAACACACCAGCTAACATGAGACGTGTTAGCCCTACCGTTAGGTCTTACATACCACAATTCGCACACCATGGTCGTTCGAGCTCGTGATAAATGTTGCACGGAGACTGATACGCCTTTAGTTTAATTAATTAATAACCAACATAACTTATGTTTATACAAAACAAATTGGATTAAAATACAAGGTTCGAACTTAACACGGTGCAACTCTTAGAACTGAGAATAAACCAGTTTATCAAGTAAGAACTAAAATATTCAGTTTCATTTATAAAGCAAAAAACATCTTTATGTATGAATTAACTGACAAAAATGTAATTTTCCATCCTACAGTTAGAATGTTTTCTGCAGAAGCGAAAATTAAAATATAGGAAGATTCGAACCCAATCACTACCCTAATAAAACATGCTTTAAGCAAGTACGAAAAAACAAGCGTTTTGGTTCGGTTTTCACTATAACTTGTTATTTTTATTAAACTATATGCATAGTAGTAAACATCAAAATATTCGTTCCCTTAATTTTAAGCTTCCTAGAATCACCGTAACTATAGAAACATATGTAACATCAAAGAACATTGTAATAATAACAACACCACATGTTAAATCAAACTACACTAAGTAATAACATATTTGGAATTAAACTAAATTGTAATAATAATAAGATAGGTTAAACTTCATTGTAATAACAATAACATATATGGAGTCAAACTACATTTCAGTGGCAATAAAATATGTGATATTAAACTACATTTCAACAACAATAAATTATGTGATATTAAACTACATTTCAAAGACAATAAAATATGTGATATTAAACTACATTGTAAAAACAATAAAATATGTGATATTAAACTACATTGTAATAATAATAAAATATGTGATATTAAACTACATTTCAATGATAATAAAATATGTGACATTAAACTTCATTGTAATCACAATAAAATATGTGATATTAAACTCCATTGTAATAACAATAAAATATGTGATACTAAACAACATTTCAATGATAATAAAATATGTGATATTAAACTCCATTGTAAACACAATAAAATATGTGATATTAAACTCCATTGTAATAACAATAAAATATGTGATACAAACCACATTTCAATGATAATAAAATATGTGATATTCAACTCCATTGTAATAATAATAACATATGTGATACTAAACTACATTCAATGATAATAAAATATCAGTTAAATTACATTGTAATAATGTTAAAATATGCAGAGTTGGACTACATTGTAATAATAATAATATAAGAGTTACGTTACGTGACTTTGTAATGATATTAAAATATGTTAAATGAAACTACATTGTAATAATAATAAAATATGTGGTTTTAAATTACATTGTAATAATAATAAAGCATCAGTTTATCTACATTGTAGTAATAATAAAATATGTGGACTTAAACTACAATAAATAATAATAAAATACCAGTTAAAATACGTTGTAATAATATTATAATATGTGGAGAAAAAGAACATTCTAGTAATAATAAAATATGAGTAAATGTACATTGTGTTAATGATAAAATATCAGTTAAACTACACTGTAATAATATTAAAATATGTGGAGCTAACCTACATTGGAATAATGAAATAAGCATTGTGTTATTCTGCATTGTAACAATAAAAATATGTGTACTTAAACTACAATGTAATAATAATAAAAATGTGTTCAACTACACTCTAATAATAATAAAACATTAATGAAATTACAGTTTAATAGTTATAAAGTATGTGGAGATAATTATTTTGTAATAATAAATAAACATGGGGAGTTAGATTACATTGTAATAACAATAAAAAAATCATATTTTAACTCTATCAAAATATGTGGAGTTCAACTACTTTCTGATAGTTGTAAAATCTGTGGAATTGAACTGAACTATAATAATATTTAATATGTTGAGTTAAACTACATTGTAATAATAAGAAAATATCAGTTAAACTACATATAATAATAGTAAAATATATGGAGTTAAACATTGTAATAATAATAAAATACATTGAGTTATTTTGATTGTAGCAGAAATAAATTATGTTGAGTTAAACTACCTTTTATTAATAATAAAATATCAGTTACACAACATTGTTATAATGTTAAAATATGTGGAGTTAAACTATATTGCAATAATTGAAAATTTTCAGTTAAACTACATTGTAATAATAGTAAAATATGTTTAGTTAACTACATTGTAATAATTGTAAAATATCAGTTAAATTACTCTGTAATAATAGTGAAATATGTGGACCTAAACTACACTGTAATAACAATAAAATATATGGAGTTAACCTGCTTTGTCACAATAATAAAATATGTGGAGTTAGGCCACACTATAACAACAATATATAGGAGTTAAACTCCATTGTAATAATACTAAAATATTTAAATTATTCTATATTCTAATAATAAAAAATATCTCGAGTTAAACTATAGTGTAATAATAATAAAGTATGTGAAATTAAAATACATTCTAATAATAACAAAATATGAGTTGACCTACATTGTAAATGTGTGTTTGTAGTGTGTTTTCTTATAGCAAAGTCACATCTGGCAATCTGCTGAGCCCACCGAAGGGAATCAAATCCCTGATTTTAGCGTTGTAAATCCAGAGACATACCGCTGTACTAGCGGGGGTCTACATTGTAAGAATAATAAAATATATGTAGTTAAGCTACATCATAATAGTAATATAATATCAGTTAAACTGCATTGTAATGATAATAAAAGATGAGTTAAATTACATTGTAGTCATAAAAATAACATATATGGAGTTAAACGACATTGTAGTAATGATAAAATATTTGGAGATAAACACTTTGTAATAGTAACAAAATATCAGATACAGCACATTGTAATAACATTAATATATCAGTTAAACCAACGTCTGATAATAATAACATGTGTGGAATAAAACTACATCATAATAATATTAAAATATGTGGAGTTAAACTACAATGTACTAATAATGAAATATCAGTTAAACTACTTGGTAATAATAATAAAATATGTGTCGGTTAACTACATTGTAAAAATAAGAAAATGTATGTACTTTTAAGTCCACATTATAATAATAATAAAATACGAGTTAAATTAAGTGTAATATTAAAAAATATCAGTTAAATTACCTTAAGGATATAAACTACTTTCAGTAATAATAAAATATAAGTTAAACTGTATTTTAATAATAATAAACTATCAGTTAAACTACATTGCAACAAAAATAATATGTGTAGAGTTAAAGTACATTCTAATAATGATCAAATATGTGGAATTAAACTACATAGTTAAAATACAAAATATGAATCAAACTACATTGTAAAGATAAGAGTAACATATATAGAGCTAAAAATAATGTAACAATAATGAAATATGTGGAGTTACGGTACTTTATAATATTAATAAACTGTCAGTTAAACTACATTGTACTAACAATAATATAATACATGGAGTTAAAGTATACTCTAATATCAGTTAAATTACCTTAAGGATATAAACTACTTTCAGTAATAATAAAATATAAGTTAAACTGTATTTTAATAATAATAAACTATCAGTTAAACTACATTGCAACAAAAATAATATGTGTAGAGTTAAAGTACATTCTAATAATGATCAAATATGTGGAATTAAACTACATAGTTAAAATACAAAATATGAATCAAACTACATTGTAAAGATAAGAGTAACATATATAGAGCTAAAAATAATGTAACAATAATGAAATATGTGGAGTTACGGTACTTTATAATATTAATAAACTGTCAGTTAAACTACATTGTACTAACAATAATATAATACATGGAGTTAAAGTATACTCTAATAATAATAAAATATCACTTTAACTATATTGTAATAATAGTAAAATATAAGTTGAACTACATTGTAAGAATGTTAATATATGTGAAGTTAAATTACGTGTAATAATATTTATGTATGTAAACTTTAAGTATATTATAATAATAAAAATATGAGTTACATTACGTGCAATAGTAAAAATATCAGTTAAATTACCTTGTAGTAATATTAAAATTAGAGTAGTTAAACTACATTGTAATTTGTTTGTTTTTGAATTTCGCACAAAGCTACTCGAGAGCTATCTGTGCTAGCCGTCTCTAATTTAGCAGTGTAAGACTAGAGGGAAGGCAGCTAGTCATCACCACTCACCGCCAACTTTTGGGCTACTCTTTTACCAACGAATAGTGGGATTGACCGTTACATTATAACGCCCCCATGGCTGAAAGGGCGAGCATGTTTGACGCGACGGGGATGCGAACCCGCGACCCTCAGATTACGAGTCGCACGCCTTAACACGCTTGGCCATGCCGGGCCTACATTGTAATAATAATAAAATATGTGGAGATAATATGTCATGATAATAAAAGATGTGTTAAATTATATTATAGTAATAATAACATATATGGAGTTAAACTACATTCTACTAACACTACAATATGTGGGTTTAAACTACATTATGGTAATGATAATATATGTGGAGTTAAACACATTGTAGTAATAACAAAATATCACTTAAAACACATTGTAATAATGTTAAAATATCAGTTAAACCACCTTCTAATAATAATAATAAAATATGTGGAATTAAACTACATCGTAATAATATTAAAATACGTGGAGTTAAACTGCATTGTACTAATAATAAAATATGTGCAGTTTAACTACATTATAATAATAATAAAATATGCGGTATCAAGTTACCTTGTAGTAAATACATTTCAGTTAAACTAAATTTCAATAATAATAAAATATGAGTTAATCTCCATTATAATAATAATGGAATATGTATAATTAAACTTCGTAGTGACAATAATAAAATACAAGTTTGACAACATTGTAGAGAAAATAACATATATGGAGATAAACTATATTGTCATAATAATTAAATATGTGGAGTTAAACTACATTCCAATAAAAATAAAATACGTGGAGTTAAACTATATTGTAATAATAATAAAAACAGATATGTTCTTCAACTAAATTGTAATAAAAATAAAGTAGGTGGAATTAATCTACATAGTTATAATAATAAAATACTTGTCAAACTACATGGTAATAATATTAATAACATATATAGCGTTAAAATACATCGTAATAATAATAAATTTTCAGTTAAAGATTATTGTAATAGTATTAAAATATCAGTGAACCCACACTGTAATAATAATAAAATATGAGGAATTAATCTAAATTTTTGTGTTAATAAAATATTTGGAGTTAAAGTACATTGTAATAATAATAAAATATTAGTTAAACTATTGTAATAATAATAAAATATGTGGCGTTAAACTACATAGTAGTAATTAGAAAATATGTGGAATTGAACTGCATTGTAATATTAATAAAATGTGCAGAGTTAAACTACGCTGTAATACTGATAAAATATGTTAAAGTACTTTGCAATAATAACAAAATATTACTTAAACTACATTGTAATAGTGATAAAATTTTAATTGATTTACATTGTAATAATAATATAAGAACTGGAGTTACACTAACTTATAATATTATAAAATATCAGTTAAGCTACATTGCAGTAGTAATAATATCATATATGGAGTTAAACAACATTGTAATAACAATGAAGTGTGCGGAGTTAAACTGCATTGTAATAATAATAAAATATCAGTTAAACCACGTTGTAATAGTGTTAAACTATGTGGAGTTAAACTACATTGTAATAATCATAAAATATGAGTTAAATTACGTATAATAGGAATAAAGTATCAGTTAAATTACATTGTAATAATGTTACAATAAGTGTAGTTAAACTACATTGTAATAATAATAAAATATGTGAAGTTAAAATACGTTGTAGTAATAATAAAATATCAATTGTTGTTTTGAATTAAGTACAAAGCTACACAATGGGCTATCTGTGCTCTGCCCAGCACGGGTATCGAAACCCGGTTTTTAGTTTTGTAAGTCCGCAGATATACCGTTAAGTCACTGGGTGGCAAAATATCACTTAAACTACACTATAATAATAATAAAATATACAGAGTTAATCCGCATTGTAATGGAAATAAAATATGTAAAATGAAACTACATTGTAATAAAAATAATAACATATATGAAGTTAAACTATATTCTAATAATAACAACATTTCAGTTAAATTTCATTGTAATAACAATAAAATATCTGGAGTAGAACTACTTTGTAAGAATGATAAAATACGCGGAATTAAACTACGTAGTTATAAAAATAAAATATGAGTCAAACCACATAGTGATAGTAATAATAACATGTATGAAGTTAAACTACATTGTAATAATTAATAAGTTCGTGGACTTAATCTATATTCTACTAATAATAAAATATTTGAGTTTAAACTATATTGTAACAATGATGAAATACGTACAGTTAAAATACAATGTACTAATGATAAAAAATGTGGTGTTAAACTACATTGTAATAATAAAAGAATATTAGTTTAGCTCCATTGTAATAATAACACAATATGTGGAATTAAATTACTTTTCAATGATAATAAAATATGTGATATTAAACTCCACTGTAATAACAATAAAATATGTGATATTAAACAACATTTCAATGATAATAAAATATGTGATATTAAACTCCATTGTAATAATAATAAAATATGTGATATTAAACTCCACTGTAATAACAATAAAATATGTGATATTAAACTACATTGTAATAACAATAAAATATGTTATATTAAATTCCATTTCAACGATAATAAAATATGTGATATTAAACTATATATCAATGATAATAAAACGTGATATTAAACTCCATTGTAATAATAATAAACTATGTGATATTAAACTCCATTGTAATAATAATAAACTATGTGATATTAAACTACATTTCAACTATAATAAAATATGTGATATTAAACTACATTGTAATAACAATAAAATATGTGATATTAAATTCCATTTCCATTTCAACGATAATAAAATATGTGATATTAAACTATATATCAATGATAATAAAACGTGATATTAAACTCCATTGTAATAATAATAAAATATGTGATACTAAATCACATTTCAATGATAATAAAATATGTCATATTAAACTACATTTCAATGATAATAAAATGTGTGATTTTAAACTCCATTGTAATAATAATAAAATATGTGATATTAAACTCCATTGTAATAATAATAAAATGTGTGGAGATAATCCTCATTTACAATTTACAAGTAAGACTGGAAGGAAGAGGTTATAGTTGTTCTTTAGCAGATAAAACTCTTCAAGTGACTCTTACTGTGTCGTTTCTTTACCTTTTTACGGGTATTTGATCTTTCTGGTGTTAACCACTTTGTAATCAACTCCGAATCACCCAGCGGAAACCCACCCACCGACCCCACCGCACGAGCTTCCTCTCTTTGCAACAGATGAAGTCTGATCGATATGTTTCAAAATGTCACGTGACTCTCTGCAATGCGACATTGGTGTCACGTGAGGATATCGGATACTGAGCTGTATTCTGTATTTATATTCCACATCCAATTTTAACGGTATTCTATAATTATATTCCACATCCAAGCTTAACTGTATTCTATATTTATATTCTACATCCATGCTTAATAAGAGAGGTTATTTTGTATTCACATCCATCCTATATGTCAACTACAGAATAATGAATATAATCTCGTTCATGTTATTCAAGCATGTGCCCACCCAACACGAGGGCAACACATACAAAAACTTATTTCCTGGAGTTGTCACTACATATTTACAAAGTAGTCCATCTCACAAGACACAGTTTTAATCAGAACTAGAACCGACCGAGATTACAGTTACAGCGGAAAATTCTTCCGGATTTCTCAAAGTTAAGAAATCGTGACAGGAAATAAAGACACGTGTTACTTTCTGATCACTTCCTTTCTCTTCCCTACAGTGTCAAGTAGAACAAACTAATAAAAAAAAACGGACAGAATCTCACTAAGAAAAGACATATTTAAGACCAGTTTTCGTCTTTCTGAACGTTTCTATGATTAAACTTATTCTGAGCCTTACAACTTGAGAACATTTATATCGTGAGATAGTTATCTAGGCGCACCAATTTCTAATACATTATTATTCAGCTTAGACTCGTGAATATTGTCAAACGTTATGGTTTACTAACGTTCTACATTTTTTTACATAAAAAAGACTAGTGTCATAATAAAATTACATTCAAAACAAAGAAGTCTTGTATAACCTTGTTCTCTCAGGAGTTTACAACAGGCAACCCTGTATAACTTTGTTCTGTCAGTAGGTAACAACAAACAGACCTGTATCACCTTTTTCTGTCAGTAAATAACAACAAACAGACCTGTATAACCGTGTTCTGTCAGTAGGTAACAATAAACAACTCTGTATAAACTTGTTCTGTCAACAGATAACAACAAACAGTCCTATATAACTTTGTTTTGTTAGTAGGTAACAACAAACAGACCTGTATCACCTTTTTCTGTCAGTAAATAACAACAAACAGACCTGTATAACCGTGTTCTGTCAGTAGGTAACAATAAACAACTCTGTATAAACTTGTTCTGTCAACAGATAACAACAAACAGTCCTATATAACTTTGTTTTGTTAGTAGGTAACAACAAACAGACCTGTATAACCTTGTTCTGTCAGTAGGTAACAATAAACAGCCCTGTATAACCTTGTTCTATCAATAGATAACAACAAACAACTCTGTATAAACTTGTTCTGTCAACAGATAACAACAAACAGTCCTATATAACTTTGTTTTGTTAGTAGGTAACAACAAACAGACCTGTATAACCTTGTTCTATCAGTAGATAACAACAAACAACTCTGTCAGTAGTTAACAGGGATCGGCTTTGTAAGAAGATAAAATAATTTAAATAACAATGAAACTATAAGAATAGTAAATATTTAAATATCATATATTGGATAGAACCGTTGACTGTTTTCAAAGGACGTAAGAACTGCATTTATGAATGAAATTATCTCACTGGTTAAATTAAAGAAATAAAACATCTTTTGGAATAATGTAATAGATTTTCTGAATAATAGAAATAAATAAATTATTCTAAAGGAATATTTGAGAAGAAAGTTAAATACAGCAAAGATAAAGTCAGTCTTGGTGGTACAGTGACGTAATGATTATAATCCAGAACCTTCTAGGAACCAATAACTTGGAGTAGAGAACCAAACTGAATACTTTGAGATTTTATTGACGTGGTTTTTAATGAATCATTTCTCACTAACTGTGTTATCATAAAAATATCTAATGAGCTGTGGAAGTCAATATTGTTGAGAAAAGAAACCATACGTTATGGCCATTGTTTGAACGAATGATTAATGATCAGAAGTTCGAGTGGTATGCGATCATAAGCTTCAACACCTAATAGTATTTTAGTGGTTTAGTTTGATAGCACCGTTATGTTAACAATAAGTATTTAATGTTTGATAATGTTTTTTTATAAACAAGAAAAGGTTTGTAATTATTAATCCAGCTATAACTGAACATATAGAAAACAACCCACTTTCTCACAATGTTAATTAAAACAATGTTAAATTGGTGAAATATTCTAACATTAAACACAAACAAAATGCAGTAGAATGACTAGAGATATTTAAATATCCAAAGTTAACTTCAAACAGATACTCTGCTTTGATAACTAGACAGCAGCATTGTTATGCCAATTGTTAGTCCTTGAAGTTGGATAACTAGACAGCAGCATTGTTATGTCAATTGTTAGTCCTTGAAGTTTGATAACTAGACAGCAGCATTGTTATGTCAATTGTTAGTCCTTGAAGTTTGATAACTAGACAGCAGCATTGTTATGTCAATTGTTAGTCCTTGAACTTTGATAACTAGACAGCAGCATTGTTATGCCAATTGTTAGTCCTTGAAGTTTGATAACTAGACAGCAGCATTGTTATGTCAATTGTTAGTCCTTGAAGTTTGATAACTAGACAGCAGCATTGTTATGCTAATTGTTAGTCCTTGAAGTTTGATAACTAGACAGCAGCATTGTTATGTCAATTGTTAGTCCTTGAAGTTTGATAACTAGACAGCAGCATTGTTATGTCAATTGTTAGTCCTTGAAGTTTGATAACTAGACAGCAGCATTGTTATGTCAATTGTTAGTCCTTGAAGTTTGATAACTAGACAACAGCATTGTTATGCCAATTGTTAGTCCTTGAAGTTGGATAACTAGACAGCAGCATTGTTATGTCAATTGTTAGTCCTTGAAGTTTGATAACTAGACAGCAGCATTGTTATGTCAATTGTTAGTCCTTGAAGTTTGATAACTAGACAGCAGCATTGTTATGTCAATTGTTAGTCCTTGAAGTTTACTTCTATGCAAGATAGGAAAAAGATCTAAACGTTGGAATACTACGTCACTGTTTCACTCAATCCTGATGGTGTTGGGTGTGTGACTGACACAATTCTAAAGAAGATACGTGCATGAATTCGCTCACCCATGACAGATGGTTGATGTGTGACTCATACACCCATGATGATGAAGATGTTGTGTACACAGAAACTCTCAGATAAAGTCAACTGACTATAGTAAAGTTTTGTATTTCACGTTTTCCTAACAAGTTTTAAAGAAAATTTCATTCATTTTGGTTTGAACATACGAACAAATGTAACGCCTACATCCTGTGTCAAGAAATACTTCTCTAAGTAAGGTGACATCTCAGTACAAACCAGATATGAAGTCTCAGAATACTGTTTGATCAGTATCAATATTCTGACCTGGATCATGGTGGTTTTATACAACAATGGTGTTCATATCTACATTTTAGGTTTGTTCTTTAATACATATTCATTAAACAGCATAATAAACCTGTTAGAAACAGATGCGATATAACTGTGAACATGGGTCGCCATCATCCAGTCCTGTAACATCATTATTTGTGTTGTACAAGGTATACCACACTCATGTAGAATCTCTGTGTTGTACAAGGTGTACCACACTCATGTAGAATCTCTGTGTTGTACAAGGTGTGCCACACTCATATAGAATCTCTGTGTTGTACAAGGTGTACCACACTCATATAGAATCTCTGTGTTGTACAAGGTATACAACACTCATGTAGAATCTGTGTTCTACAAGGTGTACCAAACTCATGTAGAATCTCTAACTGTGTTGTACAAGGTGCACCACACTCATATAGAATCTCTGTGTTGTACAAGGTGCACCACACTCATATAGAATCTCTGTGTTGCACAAGGTGTACCACACTCATGTAGAATCTCTAACTGTGTTGTACAAGGTGCACCACACTCATATAGAATCTCTGTGTTGTACAAGGTGTACCACACTCATATAGAATCTCTGTGTTGTACAAGGTATACAACACTCATGTAGAATCTGTGTTCTACAAGGTGTACCAAACTCATGTAGAATCTCTAACTGTGTTGTACAAGGTGCACCACACTCATATAGAATCTCTGTGTTGTACAAGGTGCACCACACTCATATAGAATCTCTGTGTTGCACAAGGTGTACCACACTCATGTAGAATCTCTAACTGTGTTGTACAAGGTGCACCACACTCATATAGAATCTTTGTGTTGTACAAGGTGCACCACACTCATATAGAATCTCTGTGTTGCACAAGGTGTACCACACTCATGTAGAATCTCTAACTGTGTTGTACAAGGTGCACCACACTCATATAGAATCTTTGTGTTGTACAAGGTGCACCACACTCATATAGAATCTCTGTGTTGTACAAGGTGTACTACACTCATGTAGAATCTGTGTTGTACAAGGTGTACCAAACTCATGTAGAATCTCTGTGTTGCACAAGGTGTACCACACACATGTAGAATCTCTGTGTTGTACAAGGTGTACCACACTCATATAGAATCTCTGTGTTGTGCAAAGTGTACCACACTCATGTAGAATCTCTAACTGTGTTGTACAAGGTGCACCACACTCATATAGAATCTCTGTGTTGTACAAGGTGTACCACACTCATGTAGAATCTCTGTGTTGTACAAGGTGTACCACACTCATGTAGAATCTCTGTGTTGTACAAGGTGTGCCACACTCATATATATTCTCTGTGTTGTACAAGGTGTACCACACTCATATAGAATCTCTGTGTTGTACAAGGTATACCACACTCATGTAGAATCTGTGTTGTACAAGGTGTACCAAACTCATGTAGAATCTCTGTGTTGCACAAGGTATACCACACTCATGTAGAATCTCTAACTGTGTTGTACAAGGTGCACCACACTCATATAGAATCTCTGTGTTGTACAAGGTGTACCACACTCATGTAGAATCTCTGTGTTGTACAAGGTGTACCACACTCATGTAGAATCTCTGTGTTGTGCAAAGTGTACCACACTCATAAAGAATCTCTGTGTTGTACAAGGTGTACCAAACTTATGTAGAATCTCTAACTGTGTTGTACAAGGTGCACCACACTCATATAGAATCTCTGTGTTGTACAAGGTGTACCACTCTCATGTAGAATCTCTGTGTTCTACAAGGTGTACCACACTCATATAGAATCTCTGTGTTGTGCAAAGTGTACCACACTCATGTAGAATCTCTGTGTTCTACAACGTATACCACACCCATGTAAAATCTATAATTCTGTTGTATAAGGTCCACCAACCTCCTATAGAATCTTCGTGTTTCAGAAGGTGCACCACACTCGCACAGAATATTTCTCTAATTGTATTGTACAAGATGTACCACAACCATGTAGAATCTCTAATTGTGTTGTACAAGATGTACCACACTCATGTAGAATCTCTAACTGTGTTGCACAAGGTGCACCAAACTCATGTAGAATCTCTAACTGTGTTGTACAAGGTGCACCAAACTCATGTAGAATCTCTAACTGTGTTGTACAAGGTGCACCAAACTCATGTAGAATCTCTAACTGTGTTGTACAAGGTGCACCAAAATCCTATACAATATCCAACTGTGCTGTACACTCATAGAATATACAAACTAATTCACTAAAAACAGTATTGTTGGTTCTCTTATATGGGGAATACAAACTAATTCACTGAAGACAGTATAGTTGGTTATCACATGTAGAAGATACAGACTAATTCACTAAATGCATAATTTTAGGTTGTGTTGTATAGAAGTTACAAACTAATGCACTGAAGAAAGTTTTGTTGGTTGTTTTATCCAGGCTAAATCCCTGATAAAACTATTCTAGATTACATTATATAGATGATACAAAATAATTCACTAAAAGCAGTGAATACAGTATTTTACGTAGTATTATCCATAATATAGAAACTGAATCACTGAAGACAGTATTTTTGGTTGTCTTACCTATAAGATACATTCTAATTCACATTCTAATTGTTGGTTTTCCCATTCAGAAAATTCAGACTAATTAAATGAAGGCAGTACTGTTGCTAGACATTTCACAAAGATAACACTAATTCACTGAAGACAGTAACCGTGGTAGTCTTATCTAGAAGATAGAAACTATTTCATTGAAGGCTGTTTTCTTTGTAGTCTTGTCTATAAGACACAAACTAACCCACTGAAGACGCTATTGTTGTTTGCCTTATATAGAAGATACAAACTAACCCACTGAAGACAGTATTGTTGTTTGCCTTATATAGAAGATACAAACTAACCCACTGAAGACAGTATTGTTGTTTGCCTTATATGGAAGATACAAACTAACCCACTGAAGACACTATTGTTGTTTGCCTTATATGGAAGATACAAACTAACCCACTGAAGACACTATTGTTGTTTGCCTTATATAGAAGATACAAACTAACCCACTGAAGACAATATTGTTTTACTGTCTTGTATAAAAGATACAAACTAATTCACATAAGACAGTTTTTTTTTGTTTTCTTATCTTGAAAGTTCAAACTAATTGACTGAAGATAGTATTGTTGGTTTTCTTATCTGGTAAACACAGTCTAATTGACTGAAGAGAGTATTCGTGGTAGTCTTGTCTAGAAAATACAAACTAGTTATCTTAAGACAGTATTGTTGATTGACTTATATATAAGAAATAAACTAATTCACTGAAGACAGTATTGGTGGTTGTCTTATACAGAAGATACAAACTAATTCCCTGAAGAAAGTATTGTGAAATTTCTTTTGATAGAAACTCTCGACTTGAAAATTTTATATTTTAAAACTCATATTACAAATATTTTATATATCTGTTTCAGGGGCGTAGATTTTTTACACCCGATGAGGGGATGATTTTTGTAACCACTTATGTGGACTGTTCAATTTACAAATTGGTAATCTCTGATTACGTAAACCTGAAAGCTGTAAACATGCAGTCACAGAGTAATCTTGTTGCCACGATACTTCAAGGTTTCCATGTAGGTTTGTATAAGTGAGGTGTTGTGAACAGTTTTCAAAATGTTAATAGAATAAAGACAAAGGTGTCATAAATTAACTGCCACATGAATTTGTTCCTGCACACTGCATAGTATGACCATTATACTTTACAAGGTTACTAATAACTTTCATTGCATGAATTACGTTTTCAAATATTAATAAAATTAGTAATTACCCTTGTTAAGTTTATATCTACTGAAAAACTGTTCATGTTGTTTGATAAAAATAATTAAAATGTCTTTGCGAACTCTTGAAAATTACACATCAATACAATGTAGCACATAATTATTCATACTTTTCATTGAAGTAAGATTCATTTAGTCCTCTAGTCTACATGTTCCCAAACGTAGACCTCCTTTGTGATGATCTGTTTATGAATTCTTTCATAAGCTCTTCTATATTTATCTTGTCGACCTCATCTTTGTGAGTGTGACAAACTGCCACATGGTTGAGGCGGCACTGAGACATAGTTGACCTTAACCACGTCTTAATACAGAAAAGCCACGTTCACATGCGCAGCTGGTTACTGGACATACAAGCAAAATTTTCATGAGAAGAAACACTTCACTAAACATCTGCTGGATTGTTTCATGCATTTTACAGTAAGCATCCTTCGCACCTTTCAGAGATACTGCTTTTGTTGTTCCTTTGAACAAGGGCAACTGAAACTCGAGCCGTTGTGTAGAGATTTCTGGAGAGAAGTTTATAACCGAGTTGTCAGTCTTGCCCGATGTGATCATGTTCTCAAGTGCCAGATATTGCCTCAAGTCATTGTTGTCTGCATTGAATCTAGTGGTCAGATGTTCTATGACTGTGTCCACAAAGTCAAAATATTGACTTTGTAGTAATTTATAGCTGTTGCAGAATGGTGTGCTGAGCCATCACCTGTGATCCTTCTGGGGGGTTTGCAAATGCGTGGTAGTTCAATAGGCACCAGATCTAGGGAAGTTACCTTTTTCTCAGCTTCATCAAATATCTTGTTGTAATTTTCTTCTCTTCGCAATACCCATAACTTCTCAATTGTCATTGTAGATGCTTCAATCATTCCAGATACTGTTGCTGATATGGCTTGGAATGCACGGTTTAGTTCCTCTAATGCAGCTAATGGATCCTGAGCCATCAACAATCCTAAAAATGTCTTTCCTTTGTCAAATCTGTCCAGCAAAAGAGGAGGATTGGTGTTCGTTGAATTTCTGTTTTGCCTTTTTCCAGTTGCAAAAACCGGTGGATATGATGGTATACTCCACTGGCCTCTCCAATTTCCCTGTAAAAAGACCTCTATTTTTTGCCTTGGCACAATGAAAGCATATGACTTTTTGAGTCTGACTGTCAAAGTGTAGCCACGGGAATTCATCAAACCACCTGTCCTGGAAGTTGATATTTTGAGATTTTGCTTTCTGTCCTGTTATTAGTTGTACGTCTGGATGATATGGCTTTCCACACTGTATCTGTGGTGTGTCAGGTTTTTCATTACTGCACAAACTTCTTTCACAACTATCTGGTAGTTCATGATGTGCAGTAGTTGCACAAGCATTTTCAGACTCATCCTCTGATGAACATGGTATTTCCTCTGTATGGGAAGTTTCTATTCCTTTGCTTGAGGTTGTTGGATTATTTGCATTGTCACTTGTAGTACTAGTAAGTGGCTTGCAGAACTGTCTAATATTGGAAAGTTTCAGACGCTTGCTTATCATAATTGGAATTTGTTTCCCAAATGACTCAACAGGCTAAAATACAGTCTTTATTGAAAAACTCTAACGTACAACGAATAAAGATAGAACAGAATGAAAGTAGGACTGAACTGTACAATGTATTTAAGTCGAACGCGCGAACCTCACAGTGACTACCAAGCCGACTGACCGCCTGGGCATCGCTGGGACAATAATGTGTGCTAGTTACAACACAAGTAATTGTAAGTTTATCATAAATACTTAAACAATCACAGATATATTATATTCGTGTTAAAGTTCATCAAACACGTTGTGATATAATATCTATAAGCATGTCTATTAAATAAAAACACCTAAACAAAAACTATCAATACAATCCGAGTAGAGGCTTCAGGCTGTGGAAATCGCTCCTTTTGTGTTCTAATTTACAATAATATAATAAAAAACAAATTGAAATACAACCAACATTTTTATTTAACAAAAGATTATCAAAGAAGGTGACATTACCAAAAACAATTGTCACATCGCACATGGTAAGTACATGTCTGAATTTTACTAAGCCGCAAAAAAGTTAGTGAGATTTATGAAATTGGCCTTTGACTTTCAAAATATCTTCAATGTTCAGTTTTGAATTGCTGCATCCAATCATTAGAATTGCTTTCAAATGTTCATCAGTCAACCTTGATCGCTGTACCGACTTCACATATTTCATTTTTGAAAATGCTTGTTCACAGACATAAGTTGTTCCGAACACTGATGTTATACCAGATGCGAACTGCTTCAGCTTTGGAAAATCATCTTCAGGTATGCAGCTGTAAAATTCAATAAGTTGCCTCTCTCTGTGTTTTACTTTCAACAAGTCATTTCCTTGCAAATCGATGACCTCCAGCTGAAGTTCCACTGGCACGTCATCAATGACACAATCAAAATGATTCTGAAAAAGGAGAATGTCACTTTCGATGCTGTAATCACCAATAATCTTTTTCTGAAACTCCAGGTTGACATCTTCTGTGATTCCAGCATGAAACTCATTGAAACACTGAAAATAAGAGAGGTTTCCTTCCAAATGTGCTTCAAATAACGAAATTCTTTAATGATTCTATAGAGATCACAGACAAGGTTATTCTTCCCCTGAAGTTTCAAGTTCAATTCATTCATGTGGGATGTGATGTCAACCAAAAATGACAACTTTGACAACCAGGTTGGATCCGACAGAAGTGGATCGGCTCTATATTTCTCGATAAGAAATATATCTATTTCTCTACTCAGCTTATAAAAACGAGACAAGACTTTACCGCAGCTGAGCCACCTCACCGCCGTGTGATAAGGCAAGTCACAGAAATCCGAATCAATTTCTTCAAGAAACGCCTTGAACTGGCGATGATTAAGTGTATGACCCCGAATGAAGTTCACTGTAGAAATGACTGGTTTCAATACACAAGAAATATCTAAGTCTTTTCCACAGAGTGCTTGCTGATGTACGATGCAGTGTATGAACAGAGCGCTTGGGAGTTGAACATCTTCCAACTGTTTCCTGATCAGCCCCACCAGACCCTTCTTTACTCCAGCCATGTTTTTTCCTCCATCAACTGTTACACCTCTAAGCTGATTCCACTGAAGGTTATAGTCTTGCAAAGTTTTATGCACTTCCATGAAAATGTCTTCTCCAGTTGTTCTTCCGTGTATGCTGCAAACTGATGCCAACTCTTCCGTGATCTGAAAGTCCAAATTAACTCCACGAATGAGCACGAGAAGTTGTAACGTACTGGAGAGATCACTAGACTCATCCAGTGTCAGAGAATACCGTAGGAAGTTTCCAGCTTTTTGGCGTATTTGTAATGCGATGTTCTCTCCAAGTTCTTCTGCTCTCCGTACAATTGAAGTTGCTGAAAGGCTGATACTTTCAAAGAAATTGTCTTTTTCAGGACACAGCTCATTTGCTGCTACCATCATACACTCTTATGAAGTTGCCGTCAGTAAAAGGTTTTCCTCGCTCTGCCATCCTATGCACTATTTTGTAACTTGTACGAGTGACAGATTCATTTTCAGCAAACTTTCTCGTGAAGAGATTCTTTTGAGATTCAAAAACACGTTTCATGGATTCAAATTTCTCAGAACGGAAATTTCCTGAAAATTTCAAATATGTTGATAGATGTTTTGCTTCATAAGATTGTACTCTTTCAAAACGGCAACACTTTCGATGCATATCACACAAGTAGCTTTCTGGTTTCCACAAAGAAGTACTTTTCTCCCCATTCTTCACGACACTCAGAGTCCACTTTTCTTATTTTTAAATGCAGCCATAACGATGGGTGAAAAAAACAGGATCTGAAAATGAAAAACACAGAACGCTGTGAGAAAAGTATTGTACTGGTCCAAGAACGCACAAACAAAATATATTGAAACGTACATTTGCCACGACACTTACCTAAGAACGAGTTACGAAAAGCGCAATTAGCTTGCTGAAGCGGTAGTCTTAGGCCGCTGAATTTACAAGACAAGTCGATAAGACGAGGGTTAAGTCTGTACTTGTTTTCGAAATCTTAATGCTTTCATAGATACGTGCCTCGATATGAATAAAGGGGCAGCAAGGACGAAAGAAGAATTTTCCTATTGATTAAAAATGCGCGTGACAGCCTTGTTTCTTTTTATCATAACGTCTTGTGTTTGCCAGCTTAAAAGCAACCATCGGTGTGATTTATTTTGTTATGACAGTCGGACATTTGATGAAATGTCACTTTTTATTTCCAAGTGGCTAGCTGCTGGCGACCCAGACAAAATGATCTCGAGGGCCGTAGTTTGGTGACCCCTGTTTTAGATCGAAAAGCTTAGAAGCACGCCTATATTAAAGATGTACCTTTCGGCTACTGAAAAAGCCTACATCTAGGCCTAATTATGTAATTCGATTGGTAAGAACACGAAAATCACAAGAACAAAGACATAATTTGTAGGCCTGTGATGCAATAAAACAATTCAACAGACTAAACTGTAGGGGGGATGATTGTATGCACCATACCCCCCACCTAAAATGAAGGATGTATACCCCATCCCCCAGGATCTACGGCCCTGCTCCGTTCCAAGTTTTTACTGATAATGAAATCTTGGTTTTAAATAATTGTTTGTTTCTCACCTGATAATAATAGTTTGTTTATATATACTTGTCTCATCTGATATCTTCATCTAATAATAATTGTTTGTTTATTTATACTTGTCTAATCTGATGTCTTCACCTAATAATAATAGTTTGTTTATATATACTTGTCTCACCTGATGTCTTCACCTAATAATAATAGTTTGTTTATATATACTTGTCTCATCTGATGTCTTCACCTAATAATAATAGTTTGTTTATTTATACTTGTCTCATCTGATATCTTCACCTAATAATAATTGTTTGTTTATATATACTTGTCTCATCTGATGTCTTCACCTAATAATAATAGTTTGTTTGTATATACTTGTCTCATCTGATGTCTTCACCTGATAATAATAGTTTGTTTATATATACTTGTCTCATCTGATGTCTTCACCTAATAATAATGGTCTGTTTATATATACTTGTCTCATCTGATGTCTTCACCTAATAATAATGGTTTGTTTATATATACTTGTCTCATTTGATGTCGTCACCTAATAATAATAGTTTGTTTATATATACTTGTCTCATCTGATGTCTTCACCTAATAATAATAGTTTGTTTATATATACTTGTCTTAACGTCTTTATGGCTGATACTCTTAGTACAGTTATCGTTACATTTAGCCACTGGACTTTAGTTTATACTGGGTGGAAAGTATGAGCCTCTTTAAAGTTCTTTTCAATGTTTATAACGTACTATACTCTGTGTTGTGTTTTTTTCACGGTTTAAGATCTACTAACCTCTGGAATTTTCTTTTACGGTTTATTACGTATTTGCTTCTGATGTTTTCTTTGTACGGTTTAGAACATACTAACCTGTGGGATTTTCTTTGTACGGTTAGGAATATACTATCCTCTGGGATTTTCTTTAACGGTTTAGAACATACTAACCTCTGGGATTTTTTTTTTTTTTTTTTACGGTTTAGAACATACTAACCTCTGGGATTTTCTTTGTGAGCTATCTTTAAGTTTGATTGTGTGCTGTTTCATCTTTTCACGTGTTTCTTTTATGTTTGGCTCTCGTTGAAAGAGTTAACATGACTTCCTAATCCCCAGTCAACATTGGTTTATAAAACAATAAAGAAAGTGTTAGAATGAGTTCTAGTCACATGAGAAGTGAGCATTATTCAAGGTAATCTCTAATCCATTTGTGTGGAGTGACACGTGTTTCTCGAGATTAGCCCGCATGCTTTCGATTCATTGGCTACTTGGTATACAGTTCTCAGTTAAAGGAGAACCCCACCCCCATCTCTTAAACGAAGATAATCTAACAAGGCGTGATAGGGAGTAGTTCAAAATTAATTAGTTTTAACATTCAGCTATTTGGTACATTTCCTTCTTTTCTGTTAAAAAAGAGTAAGTATTTCAATGATTAATCTGAAGTCAGTTAACTTTGTAGAGAATGTCGCATGTTGACAGATTTAATGCGCAGAATGCAGCCTTTACACGGCCATCCATTATGATTAGGCCTAGTGGCTCTAAGCGTCAGCAGGTGGAGGTGAAACCGTAAGGAAAAACTAGGACCGAGCTAACCAGGCGTCTTTCACGAGATGTAAGCTTTCAATCAGATTGTGGCTCGTTAGGTTAAGATTAAAACTCAGTGATACAGAAGAAACAACTCTATTAAATTCGTCCAAATGGTGAATCGCACGGAAAATCTAAACAACAAGGGGAGATATTTATTTTGTATAACGTGGTTTTGCTATGTTCTTTTGGCAGGCGTCCAGCAAGTGAAGTACTCGATTTTTGTTCGTTTTCGATTGCTACCCTTTTGCTTGAAAAATCTTTATTTATTCATAATTAATTTGAAAACATTAACAGGAAACAAAATATCTTAATTTCCGAAAACTTCCAGTCTACCAAACAGATAACATTTGCTTCTTTTTTTGTTTCTTTTGTTATCAATATAAAATGTTGACATGTAATTTAAATAAATTATAAATTATACCACTGTGACAGATAGCTATCGCTTAGAGTAATTAATCACTATCATACAGTCCTGGGCTTAATGCACAAATCTCATATAACAGCTCATATAAAGTAGTCACGTGACAATTATACATTAACTGAGTGTTAGTGCGCAATCAGGAATTTAATGTGTTATGTAACGTAGTTAATATATTTTATCTGGTAATTGATGTATTATATCTAGTAGCTAATATATTTTATCTGGTAATTAATGTATTATGTCTAGTAATTAATATATTTTATCTGGTAATTAATGTATTATATTAGGTATTTAATGTATTTTATCTGGTAATTAATGTATTATATAACGTAGTTAATATATTTTATCTGGTAATTAATGTATTATATCTAGTAGTTAATATATTTCATCTGGTAATTAATGTATTATGTTTTGTAATTAATATATTTTATCTGGTAATTAATGTATTATATAACGTAGTTAATATATTTTATCTGGTAATTAATGTATTATATAACGTAGTTAATATATTTTATCTGGTAATTAATGTATTATATCAATTAGTTAATATATTTTATCTAGTAATTAATGTATTATATCAGGTATTTACTGTATTTTATCTGGTAATTAATGTATTATATCTGGTAGTTAATATATTTTGTCTGGTAATTAATGTATTATATAACGTAGTTAATATATTTTATTTGGTAATTAATGTATTATATAACGTAGTTAATATATTTTGTCTTGTAATTAATGTATTACATCAGGTATTTAATGTATTTTATGTAGTATTTAATATATTTTATCAGGTGTCTAATGTATTTTATGTACTATGTAATGCATTTTATCTGGTAGTTAATGTATTACATCTATTAGCAAACGTGTCTTTTATCTAGTATTTAATATATCTATAAAGTATTTTTGTATTAAATATATTATTTAACGGAATTTGTATTGTATTTAATTTATTATATCAAATGTTTAATGTATTAAATCAGTTATTTTACCTAATATTCAATGTATGTATCTAGTATTTAATGCTTTTTCATCTAGTATGTATTTATTATATCTAGTATTAATGTATTTGATCTACTATTTAAAGTATTTAATCTAATATTTGATGTATTATATCTAGAATTTAATGTTTTTATCGAGTATTTAATGTCTTTTATCTAGTATTTAATGTTTCATATCTAGTAAGAAATGTATTTAAATTTTTATATCTGGTATTTAATGTACTATATCAGGTATTTAATGTATTTTATCTGGTATTCAATGTACTTTATCTAGCGTTTATTTTATTAAACCTAGTATTTAATGTATTTTATCTACTATTTAATATGTTTAATCTAGAACTTAATGCATTATATGTAGTATGTAATGTATTGTATCTATTATTTAATTTATTATGTATAGTATCTATTGTGTTTCGTCTAGTAGTTAATGTACTATATCTAGTATTTAATGTTATATATACGAGGTCTGTTCTAAAAATACGCGGACTGTTTTAATTGCGCGGCTCCAGTTGGTTCCAGGGGAATCCGCTTGGTGTCGCTAGGTTCGCACAGATCAGCTGATTACCACGTCATTTCCCGATTGCAGATATTTTCATTTGTGTATTAGCTACGCGGTTTTAAGTGAAGTGCGAGTTTTTCGTTTGGCGGATTTCAGAATGAATGACCTGAAGGAGCAACGACTTGCTGTGAAATTTTGTGTTAAACTTGGAAAATCTACGACTGAAACTTTTGCTATGCTTAACACGGCTTACGGTGATGTTGCTATAAAGCGTACGGCATGTTTTAAGTGGCATGAACGTTTTAAGGATGGTCGACAGTCCATTGAAGATTATGAGCGTCCTGGAAGTCCTTCCACGTCAACTGACGACCCATACGTCGACAAAATCAATACCCTGGTGCGGGCAAATCGACGTCTGACTGTCAGGGAGCTTGCTGAAGAGTGTGGGATATCAGTTGGATCTTGTTACGAGATTTTGACCGAAAATTTTAAGATGCACCGCGTTGCTGCGAAATTTGTGCCTCAGAACTCGTGAGTTTTTGGCCAAACACTCGATCACTGTTCTTCCCCACCCCCCTACTCACCTGACCTTGCTCCTTGCGATTTTTTCTTGTTCCCCAAACTCAAAAGACCCTTGAAAGGAAGAAGATTTGAGACGATTCCCGAGATTAAGGCAAATGCGACGAAGGAGCTGGAGAACATTACAAAAGAAGCGTACCAGGACTGTTTCAACAAGTGGAAACACCGTTGGGATGTGTGCGTTGGGGAGGAGAGTACTTTGAAGGGGTCCCAGACCTGTAACTTCCAAATAAAGTACATTTTGTTTTATGACGTCAGTCCGCGTATTTTTTTGAACAGCCCTCGTATAATACTTAAGGTGTTTTATCTGGTATATAATGTTTTATATAAAGTATGTAATGTATTTTGTCTAATATTTATTGTATTTTATCTAATATTTAATGTGTTATATCTAGTATTTAATGTATTATAACAAGTATTTTGTATTTTATTTAGTATTTAATGTATTGTATCTACTATTTAATATATTACATCTTCTATTTAATGTATTTATCTACTATTTAATGTATTATATCTATTACGTAATGTATAGCATCTCGTGTTTAATATATATATCTATTATTTAATGTATCATATCTGGTATTTTACAAATTTATCTAGTATTTATTGTATTTTACTCAGTGTATTATATCAGGTGTTTAATGTACTATATGTAGTATTTAATTTATTATTTCTAGTCTTTAATCTATTATATCAGTACAAAATGTATTTGATCTAGTATTTAATATATTTTACCTAGTATTTAATGTATTTCATCTTGTATTTAATATATTTTATTAATTTAGCAGTTAATGTGTTTTTGTTGTATTTAATGTATTATATCTTGTGTTTAATGTATTTTATCTAGGTTTCAATGTATATATTTAGTATTTAATGTTTCTCATCTAGTATGTAATGTATTTGATCCAGTATTTAAGGTATTTTATCCGGTATTGAATGTATTATGTCCAGTATTTGATTATTTTTTATCCAGCAAGTAATGTATTTGATGTAGTATTTATTGTTTTTCATCTTGAATTTAAAGTATTTTTTCTAGTATTTGAGGTATTATGTCAAGTATTTTATATAATGTATCAGGTTCTTAATGTATTGTATTAGGTATTTAATATATTATATTTAGTATCTAATGTACTTTATATAGTATTTAATGTATAATATCTAGCATGTAATATATTTTATCTAGTATTTAAAATATTTATCTAGTATTTCATGTATTACATCTATTATTTTACGGACTTTATCTAGCATCTTTAAGTATCTTTATCATCTATTGTTTAATAAATTTTATCTAGTACTTAATGTATTATATCTAGTATTTCATGTATTTTATCTAGTATTTGATGTTTTTTATGTATAATTTAATGTACTATATCTATCATTTAATGTATTTCTTCTCGTATTTAATATATCTATTATTTAATGAATTATATCTAGCAGTTAACGAATTATATTTAGTAGTTAATATATTATATCTGGTGTTTAATGTAATATATCTGCAATTTAATGTATTATGTCAGGTATTTAATGTATTTCAACTAGTAGTGAGTGTATTATATCTAGTATTTATAATAATTTGTCTAGTATTTATTACACCCTATCTTATATTGTTAGTTCATATGATAATGTGTAGGTAGTAACCGTTGGAGTCGCAGTGGTTATTTCGGGCCGTCTAAAGCATGACGACAGTGTCAGAAGGCAGTCCCATCGGTCACACATACAGTGTTATCTAAATGCACCTTCGCTGTTTCCGGCGTCTTTACGCTTATCATACCTGGACACGCGCTTCAGAAATAAATTAAGAGTTATCTGGCGGCAAGTCGATGTATTTTGTGAAAGGTAACAGAGCTCCACTCATCTTATCCGTACTAGGTTATTATGACAAATAAAAACTACAAAAGTATATAAGTTTCTTGTTTAACTATATAAGTTACAGAAATAGTAAAGAAATGACAGCTTTAGAAACAGAAAATTATTAAGAAGTCACTAGTTAACTTTAATCACCTCTAACGCCAGATGGCGCAAAGTACTAATTCGAAGTTTGGTTTTCTATAATACCATACGGTACAAAGTACTAATGTAAACGTTAGGGTTTGTTTAACATCGAACGTTACAATGTATTGCTTCGTAAGATAAGATTTGTATAACTTCAAAAATTACAAAGTATTAGTGGAAACGTATCAGTTTATGAAACATCAAACGTTACAAGATACAAATTCGATAGATAAGATCTGTATAAAATCAAACGATACAAAGTATAAATGGAAACGTTTCGGTTTCTTTAACATCAAACGATACAAATTATTTATGGGAATGTTTCGGTTTGTTTAACATCAAACGATACAAAGTATTAGGGGAAACGTTTCGGTTTGTTTAACATAAAACGATACAAAGTATTAATGGAAACGTTTCGATTTCCTTAACTTCAAATGTTACAAAGTATTAACGGAAACGTTTCAACTTGTTTAACATAAACAATACAAAGTATTAGAGAAGATTTATAAGTATCTCAAGTAACGCATTTCTTGTTTTACGAGAGGTAGTATTCCGAAATAATAGCTAGATACATAAATCTATGTTATTCGACTTACTCAGTCAGATACATAAATCTTTGTAGTTTGAGTTATTTAGTTAGATACATAAACCTAAGTAAATCGAGTTATTTAGTTAGAAACAAATATCTATGTTGTTCTTGTTATTTAGTTAGAATCATAAAACTATGTAGTTCGAGTTATTTAATTAGATACATTAATCTATGTTGTTACAGTTATTCAGTTAGATACATAAATCTATGATTTTCCAAATATTAAATTTGATACATAAATTTATGTTCTTCAAGTTATTTAGTTTGTGTAGTTTGAGATATTTAGTTAGATACATAAATCTAATTGGTTCTAATTATTTAGTCAGATATATAAATCTATGTTACTCGAGTTACTCAGTTAGATACATAAATCTATGGTATTCAAGTCATTTAGTTAGTTACATAAATCTATGTAGTTTGAGTTATTTAGTTAGATACATAAATCTAACTTGTTCCAGTTATTTAGTCAGATATATAAATCTATGTTGCTCGAGTTAATTAGTTAGATACATAAATCTATGTTGTTCAAGTTATTTAGTAAGACATATTATTTGTGTAGTTTGAGTTATTTAGTTAGATACATAAATATATGTAGTTTGAGTTATTTAGTTAGATACATAATCTTAGTTCTTCTAGTTATTTAGACACATAAATTTAAGTTGTTCCAGTTATTTAGTTAACATACAAAAATCTATGTTGTTCTACATATTTAGATAGATTCATAAATCTATTTGTTCGAATTATTCAGTTAGATACAAAAATCTATGTTCTTCTAGTTATTTAGTCAGATACGTAAATATATGTGGTTCGATTTATTTAGTTAGATACATAAATATATTTAGTTTGAGTTATTTAGTTCGATACATAAATTTATGTTGTTCGAGTTATTCAGTAAGATACATAAATCTATGTAGTTTGAGTTATTTAGTTAAACACTAAAATATATGTAGTTTGAGTTATTTAGTTAAACACTAAAATCAATGTAGTTTGAGATATTTATTAAGATACATAAATCTAAGTTGTTCAAGTTTCTTGTTAGATACCAAAATCTAGGGTGTTCAATTATTTTGTTAGATACATAAATCTATGTAGTTTGAGTTATTTCGTTAGATATATAAATCTATGTGGTTCGATTTATTTAGTTAGAAACATAAATATATTTAGTTTGAGTTATTTAGTTCGATACATAAATCTATGTTGTTCGAGTTATTCAGTAAGATACATAAATCTATGTAGTTTGAGTTATTTAGTTAAACACTAAAATCAATGTATTTTGAGTTATTTAGTTAAACACTAAAATCAATGTAGTTTGAGATATTTACTTAGATACATAAATCTAAGTTGTTCAAGTTTCTTAGTTAGATACCAAAATCTATGGTGTTCAATTATTTTGTTAGATACATAAATCTATGTAGTTTGAGTTATTTCGATAGATATATAAATCTATGTAGTTCGAATTATTTAATTAGACACATAAATCTATGTTATTCAAGTTATTTAGTTAGATACACAAACCTAAGTAAATCGAGTTATTTAGTTAGAAACAAATATCTATGTTGTTCTTGTTATTTAGTTAGAATCATAAAACTATGTAGTTCGAGTTATTCAGTTAGATACATAAATCTATGTTTTTCCAAATATTAAATTTGATACATAAATTTATGTTCTTCAAAATATTTAGTTTGTGTAGTTTGAGATATTTAGTTAGATACATAAATCTAATTGGTTCTAATTATTTAGTCAGATATATAAATCTATGTTGCTCGAGTTACTCAGTTAGATACATAAATCTAGGGTATTCAAGTTATTTAGTTAGTTACATAAATCTATGTAGTTTGAGTTATTTAGTTAGATACATAAATCTAACTTGTTCTAGTTATTTAGTCAGATATATAAATCTATGTAGTTTCAGTAATATAGTTAGACACATAAATTTATGCAGTTTGAGTTGTTTAATTGGATACCTAAATCTATGTAGTTTGAAATATTTAGTGACATACATAAATCTAAGTTGTTCAAGTGACTAAGTTACGTACATAAATCTATGGTTTTTAAGTTATTTAGTTAGATACATAAATCTAAGTTCTTCTAGTTATTTAGAGACATAAATTTAAGTTGTTCGAGTTATTTATTTAAGATACAAAAATCTATGTTATTCTAGTTATTTAGCTAGATACATCAATCTATGTTGTTCGAGTTATTCAGTTAGATACATAAATATATGTAGTTTGAGTTATTTAGTTAGATACATAACTCTATGTTGTTCCAAATATTTAGTCAGATATTCCAATCTTTTTTCTCGAATTATTTAGTTAGATACATAAAACTATGTTGTTCGAGTTATTTAGCTAGATACATCAATCTATTTTGATTTAGTTATTTAATTAGATACATAAATCTATGTATTTCGAGTTATTTAATTAGATATATAAATCTATGTTGTTCGAGTTATTTAGTTAGATACATAAATATATGTAGTTTGAGTTATTTAGTTAGATACATAAATCTATCTAGTTCGAGTTATTTAATTAGATACATAAATCTATGTTGTTCGAGTTATTTAGTTAGATACATAAATCTATGTTGTTCGAGTTATTCAGTTAGATACATAAATCTGTATAGTTTGAGTTATTTAGTTAAAAATTAAAATATATGTAGTTTGAGTTATTTAGTTAAACACTAAAATCTATGTAGTTTGAGATATTTACTTAGATACATAAATCTAAGTTGTTCAAGTTTCTTAGTTAGATACCAAAATCTATGGTGTTCAATTATTTTGTTAGATACATAAATCTATGTAGTTTGAGTTATTTCGTTAGATTTATAAATCTATATAGTTGGAGTTATTTAGTTAGATACATAAATCTATGTAGTTTGAGTTATTTAGTTAGATACATAAATATAAGTTGTTTGAGCTTTTTAGTTAGATACATAAACCTGTGTTCCTTAAGTTATTTAGTTAAATACAAAAATCTATGTAGTTTGACTTATTTAGAAAGATACATAAATCTTAGTTGTTCTGGTTATTTAGTTAATTATATAAATCTAAGTTTTTCGAGTTATTTAGTTAACTACATAAATCTATGTAGCTCGAATTATTTAATTAGATATATAAATCTATGTAGTTCGAGTTATTTAGTAACATACATAAATCTATGTTGTTCGAGTTATTTAGTAAGATACATAAGCTATATTGTTCGAGTTATTCAGTTAGATACAAAAATCTATGTTGTTCTAGTTATTTAATTTGGTACATATATCTATGAAGTTCGAGTGATTTAGTTATATACATACATCTATGTTGTTCGAGGGTTTCAGTAAAAACATAAATCTATGTTGTTCTAGTTATTTAGTCAGATACATAAATCTATGTAGTTCGAGTTATTTAGTTAGATACATAAATCTATGTTCTTCGAGTTATTCAGTTAGATACAAAAATCTATGTTGTACTAGTTATTTAGTTAGATACATCAATCTAATTGGTTCTAATTATTTAGTCAGATACATAAATCTATGTTGTTCTAGTTATTCAGTTAGATACAAAAATCTATCTTGTACTAGTTATTTAGTTAGATACACAAATCTATGTATTTCGAGTTATTTAGTTAGATACGTAAATCTAACTTGTTCCAGTTATTTAGTCAGATATATAAATCTATGTTGCTCGAGTTAATTAGTTAGATACATAAATCTATGTTGTTCAAGTTATTTAGTAAGACATATTATTTGTGTAGTTTGAGTTATTTAGTTAGATACATAAATATATGTAGTTTGAGTTATTTAGTTAGATACATAATCTTAGTTCTTCTAGTTATTTAGACACATAAATTTAAGTTGTTCCAGTTATTTAGTTAACATACAAAAATCTATGTTGTTCTACATATTTAGATAGATTCATAAATCTATTTGTTCGAATTATTCAGTTAGATACAAAAATCTATGTTCTTCTAGTTATTTAGTCAGATACGTAAATATATGTGGTTCGATTTATTTAGTTAGATACATAAATATATTTAGTTTGAGTTATTTAGTTAGATACATAAATTTATGTTGTTCGAGTTATTCAGTAAGATACATAAATCTATGTAGTTTGAGTTATTTAGTTAAACACTAAAATATATGTAGTTTGAGTTATTTAGTTAAACACTAAAATCAATGTAGTTTGAGATATTTATTAGATACATAAATCTAAGTTGTTCAAGTTTCTTGTTAGATACCAAAATCTATGGTGTTCAATTATTTTGTTAGATACATAAATCTATGTAGTTTGAGTTATTTCGTTAGATATATAAATCTATGTGGTTCGATTTATTTAGTTAGAAACATAAATATATTTAGTTTGAGTTATTTAGTTAGATACATAAATCTATGTTGTTCGAGTTATTCAGTTAGATACATAAATCTATGTAGTTTGAGTTATTTAGTTAAACACTAAAATACATGTATTTTGAGTTATTTAGTTAAACACTAAAATCTATGTAGTTTGAGATATTTACTTAGATACATAAATCTAAGTTGTTCAAGTTTCTTAGTTAGATACCAAAATCTATGGTGTTCAATTATTTTGTTAGATACATAAATCTATGTAGTTTGAGTTATTTCGTTAGATATATAAATCTATGTAGTTCGAATTATTTAATTAGACACATAAATCTATGTTATTCAAGTTATTTAGTTAGATACACAAACCTAAGTAAATCGAGTTATTTAGTTACAAACAAATATCTATGTTGTTCTTCTTATTTAGGTAGAATCATAAAACTATGTAGTTCGAGTTATTCAGTTAGATACATAAATCTATGTTTTCCAAATATTAAATTTGATACATAAATTTATGTTCTTCAAAATATTTAGTTTGTGTAGTTTGAGATATTTAGTTAGATACATAAATCTAATTGGTTCTAATTATTTAGTTAGATATATAAATCTATGTTGCTCGAGTTATTCAGTTAGATACATAAATCTAGGGTATTCAAGTTATTTAGTTAGATACATAAATCTATGTAGTTTGAGTTATTTAGTTAGATACATAAATCTAACTTGTTCTAGTTATTTAGTCAGATATATAAATCTATGTAGTTTCAGTAATATAGTTAGATACATAAATTTATGCAGTTTGAGTTGTTTAATTGGATACCTAAATGTATGTAGTTTGAAATATTTAGTGACATACATAAATCTAAGTTGTTCAAGTGACTAAGTTACGTACATAAATCTATGGTTTTTAAGTTATTTAGTTAGATACATAAATCTAAGTTCTTCTAGTTATTTAGAGACATAAATTTAAGTTGTTCGAGTTATTTATTTAAGATACAAAATCTATGTTATTCTAGTTATTTAGCTAGATACATCAATCTATGTTGTTCGAGTTATTCAGTTAGATACATAAATATATGTAGTTTGAGTTATTTAGTTAGATACATAAATCTATGTTGTTCCAAATATTTAGTCAGATATTCCAATCTATTTTTCTCGAGTTATTTAGTTAGATACATAAAACTATGTTGTTCGAGTTATTTAGTTAGATACATAAATCTATTTTGATTTAGTTATTTAGTTAGATACATAAATCTATGTATTTCGAGTTATTTAATTAGATATATAAATCTATGTTGTTCGAGTTGTTTAGTTAGATACATAAATATATGTAGTTTGAGTTATTTAGTTAGATACATAAATCTATGTAGTTCGAGTTATTTAATTAGATACATAAATCTATGTTGTTCGAGTTATTTAGTTAGATACATAAATCTATGTTGTTCGAGTTATTTAGTTAGATACATAAATCTATATAGTTTGAGTTATTTAGTTAAACACTAAAATATATGTAGTTTGAGTTATTTAGTTAAACACTAAAATCTATGTAGTTTGAGATATTTACTTAGATACATAAATCTAAGTTGTTCAAGTTTCTTAGTTAGATACCAAAATCTATGGTGTTCAATTATTTTGTTAGATACATAAATCTATGTAGTTTGAGTTATTTCGTTAGATTTATAAATCTATATAGTTGGAGTTATTTAGTTAGATACATAAATCTATGTAGTTTGAGTTATTTAGTTAGATACATAAATATAAGTTGTTTGAGCTTTTTAGTTAGATACATAAACCTGTGTTCTTTAAGTTATTTAGTTAAATACAAAAATCTATGTAGTTTGACTTATTTAGTTAGATACATAAATCTTAGTTGTTCTGGTTATTTAGTTAATTATATAAATCTAAGTTTTCGAGTTATTTAGTTAACTACATAAATCTATGTAGCTCGAATTATTTAATTAGATATATAAATCTATGTAGTTCGAGTTATTTAGTAAGATACATAAATCTATGTTGTTCGAGTTATTTAGTAAGATACATAATCTATATTGTTCGAGTTATTCAGTTAGATACAAAAATCTATGTTGTTCTAGTTATTTAATTTGGTACATATATCTATGAAGTTCGAGTGATTTAGTTATATACATACATCTATGTTGTTCGAGGGTTTCAGTAAAAAACATAAATCTATGTTGTTCTAGTTATTTAGTTAGATACATAAATCTATGTAGTTCGAGTTATTTAGTTAGATACATAAATCTATGTTCTTCGAGTTATTCAGTTAGATACAAAAATCTATGTTGTACTAGTTATTTAGTTAGATACATCAATCTAATTGGTTCTAATTATTTAGTCAGATACATAAATCTATGTTGTTCTAGTTATTCAGTTAGATACAAAAATCTATCTTGTACTAGTTATTTAGTTAGATACACAAATCTATGTATTTCGAGTTATTTAGTTAGATACGTAAATATATGTGGTTCGAGTTATTTAGTTAGATACATAAATATATTTAGTTTGAGTTATTTAGTTAGATACATAAATCTATGTTGTTCGAGTTATTCAGTTAGATACATAAATCTATGTAGTTTGAGTTATTTAGTTAAACACTAAAATATATGTAGTTTGAGTTATTTAGTTAAACACTAAAATCAATGTAGTTTGAGATATTTACTTAGATACATAAATCTAAGTTGTTCAATTTTCTTGTTAGATACCAAAATCTATGGTGTTCAATTATTTTGTTAGATACATAAATCTATGCAGTTTGAGTTATTTCGTTAGATATATAAACTATGTGGTTCGATTTATTTAGTTAGAAACATAAATATATTTAGTTTGAGTTATTTAGTTCGATACATAAATCTATGTTGTTCGAGTTATTCAGTAAGATACATAAATCTATGTAGTTTGAGTTATTTAGTTAAACACTAAAATCAATGTAGTTTGAGATATTTAGTTAGATACATAAATCTAATTGGTTCTAATTATTTAGTCAGATATATAAATCTATGTTGCTCGAGTTACTCAGTTAGATACATAAATCTAGGGTATTCAAGTTATTTAGTTAGTTACATAAATCTATGTAGTTTAAGTTATTTAGTTAGATACATAAATCTAACTTGTTCTAGTTATTTAGTCAGATATATAAATCTATGTAGTTTCAGTTATATAGTTAGACACATAAATTTATTCAGTTTGAGTTGTTTAGTTAGATACATAAATCTATGTAGTTTGAAATATTTAGTGAGATACATAAATCTAAGTTGTTCAAGTGACTAAGTTACATACATAAATCTATGGTTTTTAAGTTATTTAGTTAGATACATAAATCTAAGTTCTTCTAGTTATTTAGAGACATAAATATAAGTTGTTCGAGTTATTTATTGAAGATACAAAAATCTATGTTGTTCTAGTTATTTAGCTAGATACATCAATCTATGTTGTTCGAGTTATTCAGTTAGATACATAAATATATGTAGTTTGAATTATTTAGTTAGATACATAACTCTATGTACTTTGAGTTATTTAGTTAGATACATAAATCTATGTAGTTTGAGTTATTTAGTTAGATACATAAATCTATGTTGTTCCAAATATTTAGTCAGATATTCCAATCTTCTTTCTCGATTTATTTAGTTAGATACATAAAACTATGTTGTTCGAGTTATTTAGCTAGATACATCAATCTATTTTGTTCTAGTTATTTAATTAGATACATAAATCTATGTACTTCGAGTTATTTAATTAGATACATAAATCTATGTTCTTCGAATTATTCAGTTAGATACAAAAATCTATGTTGTACTAGTTATTTAGTTAGATACATAAATCTATTTAGTTCGAGATATTTAGTTAGATACATAAATCTATGTATTTCGAGTTATTTAATTAGATATATAAATCTATGTTGTTCGAGTTGTTTAGTTAGATACCAAAATCTATGGTGTTCAATTATTTTGTTAGATACATAAATCTATGTAGTTTGAGTTATTTAGTTAGATACATAAATCTATGTAGTTTGAGTTATTTAGTTAGATACATAAATCTTAGTTGTTCTGGTTATTTAGTTAATTATATAAATCTAAGTTTTTCGAGTTATTTAGTTAACTACATAAATCTATGTAGCTCGAATTATTTAATTAGATATATAAATCTATGTAGTTCGAGTTATTTAGTTAGATACATAAATCTATGTTGTTCGAGTTATTTAGTTAGATACATAAATCTATGTTGTTCTAGTTATTTAGTTAGATACAAAAATCTATGTTGTTCTAGTTATTTACTTAGATACATAAATCTATGTAGTTCGAGTTATTTAGTTAGATACATAAATCTATGTTGTTCGAGGGTTTTCAGTTAGATACATAAATCTATGTTGTTCTAGTTATTTAGTTAGATACATAAATCTATGTAGTTCGAGTTATTTAGTTAGATACATAAATCTATGTAGTTTGAGTTATTTAGTTAGATACATAAATCTATGTAGTTCGAGTTATTTAGTTAGATACATAAATCTATGTTGTTCGAGTTATTTAGTTAGATACATAAATCTATGTTGTTCGAGTTATTTAGTTAGATACATAAATCTATGTAGTTTGAGTTATTTAGTTAAACACTAAAATATATGTAGTTTGAGTTATTTAGTTAGATACTTAAATCTATGTAGTTTGAGATATTTAGTTAGATACATAAATCTAAGTTGTTCAAGTTTTTTAGTTAGATACCAAAATCTATGGTGTTCAATTATTTTGTTAGATACATAAATCTATGTAGTTTGAGTTATTTCGTTAGATATATAAATCTATGTAGTTCGAATTATTTAATTAGACACATAAATCTATGTAGTTTGAGTTATTTAGTTAGATACATAAATCTAAGTTGTTTGAGTTATTTAGTTAATTATATAAATCTAAGTTTTCGAGTTATTTAGTTAACTACATAAATCTATGTAGCTAGAATTATTTAATTAGATATATAAATCTATGTTGTTCGAGTTATTTAATTAGATACATAAATCTATGTTGATCGAGTTATTTAGTTAGGTACATAAATCTATGTAGTTTGAGTTATTTAGTTAAACACTGAAATCTATGTAGTTTGAGATATTTACTTAGATACTAAATCTAAGTTGTTCAAGTTTCTTAGCTAGATACCAAAATCTATGGTGTTCAATTATTTTGTTAGATACATAAATCTATGTAGTTTGAATTATTTCGTTAGATATATAAATCTATGTAGTTGGAGTTATTTAGTTATATACATAAATCTATGTAGTTTGAGTTATTTAGTTAGATACATAAATCTAAGTTGCTTGAGCTTTTTAGTTAGATACATAAACCTGTGTTCTTTAAGTTATTTAGTTAGATACAAAAATCTATGTAGTTTGACTTATTTAGTTAGATACATAAATCAAAGTTGTTCTGGTTATTTAGTTAATTATATAAATCTAAATTTTCGAGTTATTTAGTTAACTACATAAATCTATGTAGCTCGAATTATTTAATTAGATATATAAATCTATGTAGTTCGAGTTATTTAGTTAGATACATAAATCTATGTTGTTCGAGTTATTTAGTAAGATACATAATCTATATTGTTCGAGTTATTCAGTTAGATACAAAAATCTATGTTGTTCTAGTTATTTAATTTGGTACATATATCTATGTAGTTTGAGTTATTTAGTTAGATACATAAATCTATGTTGTTCGAGTTATTTCAGTTAGATACATAAATCTATGTTGTTCTAGTTATTTAGTTAGATACATAAATCTATGTAGTTCGAGTTATTTAGTTAGATACATAAATATATGTAGTTTGAGTTATTTAGTTAGATACATAAATCTATGTAGTTCGAGTTATTTAGTTAGATACATAAATCTATGTTGTTCGAGTTATTTAGTTAGATACATAAATCTATGTTGTTCGAGTTATTCAGTTAGATACAAAAATCTATGTTGTTCTAGTTATTTAGTTAGATACATAAATCTATGTAGTTTGAGTTATTTAGTTAGATACATAAATCTATGTTGTTTAAGTTATTTAGTTAGATACATAAATCTATGTTGTTCGAGTTATTTAGTTAGATACATAAATCTAGGTTGTTCTAGTTATTTAGTTAATTACATAAATCTAAGTTGTTCGAGTTATGTAGTTAACTACGTAAATCTGTATAGTTCGAGCTATTTAGTTAGATGCATAAATCCAATTTGTTCGAGTTATTTAGTTAGATACATAAATCTATGTTTTTCAAGTTATTTACTTAGATACATAAATATATGTAGTTTGAGTTATTTAGTTAGACACATAGATCTATGTTGTTCAAGTTATTTAGTTAGATATATAAATCTATGTTCCTCGAGTTATTTAGTTAGATACATAAATCTATGTTGTTCGAGTTATTCTGTTAGATACATAAATCTATGTACTTCGAGTTATTTAATTAGATACATAAATCTATGTTGTTCGAGTTATTCAGTTAGATACATAAATCTATGTAGTTTGATTTATTTAGTTAAACACATAAATCTAAGTAGTTTGAGATATTTAGTTAGACACATAAATCTATGTAGTTTGAGATATTTAGTTAGATACATAAATCTAAGTTGTTCAAGTTTCTTAGTTAAATACATAAATCTATGGTGTTCAATTATTTGGTTAGATATATAAATCTATGAAGTTTGAGTTGTTTAGTTAGATATATAAATCTATGTAGTTTGAGTTATTTAGATAGCTACATAAATCTATGTAGTTTGAGTTATTTAGTTAGATACATAAATCTAAATTATTTGAGTTATTTAGTTAGATACATAAATCTATGTAGTTTGAGTTATTTAGTTAGATACATAAACCTAAGTCTTTCTAGTTATTTAGTTAATTACATAAATCTAAGTTGTTCGAGTTATGAAGTTAACTACATAAATCTATGTAGTTCCAATTATTTAATTAGATACATAAATCAATGTTGTTCGAGTTATTCAGTTAGATACATAGATTTATGTAGTTTGAGTTATTTAGTTAGATACATAAATCTATTAGTTCGAGTTATTTAGTTAGATACATAAATCTATGTTGTTCGAGTTATTTAGTTAGATACATAAATCTAAGTTGTTCAAGTTTCTTAGTTAGATACCAAAATCTATGGTGTTCAATTATTTTGTTAGATACATAAATCTATGTAGTTTGAGTTATTTAGTTAGATACATAAATCTATGTAGTTCGAGTTATTTAGTTAGATACATAAATCTATGTTGTTCAAGTTATTTAGTTAGATACATAAATCTAAGTAAATCGAGTTATTTAGTTACAAACAAATATCTATGTTGTTCTTCTTATTTAGTTAGAATCATAAAACTATGTAGTTCGAGTTATTTAATTAGATACATTAATCTATGTTGTCACAGTTATTCAGTTAGATACATAAATCTATGTTTTTCCAAATATTAAATTTGATACATAAATTTATGTTCTTCAAGTTATTTAGTTTGTGTAGTTTGAGATATTTAGTTAGATACATAAATCTAATTGGTTCTAATTATTTAGTTAGATATATAAATCTATGTTGTTCGAGTTATTTAGTTAGATACATAAATCTATGTTATTCAAGTTATTTAGTTAGATACATAAATCTATGTAGTTTGAGTTATTTAGTTAGATACATAAATCTATGTTGTTCAATTTATTTAGTTAGATATATAAATCTATGTTGCTTGAGTTATTTAGTTAGATACATAAATCTATTCAGTTTGAGTTATTTAGTTAGATACATAAATCTATGTAGTTTGAGTTATTTAGTTAGATACATAAATCTAAGTTGTTCAAGTTATTTAGTTAGATACATAAATCTATGGTTTTAAGTTATTTAGTTAGATACATAAATCTAAGTTCTTCTAGTTATTTAGAGACATAAATATAAGTTGTTCGAGTTATTTAGTTGAAGATACATAAATCTATGTTGTTCTAGTTATTTAGTTAGATACATAAATCTATGTTGTTCGAGTTATTCAGTTAGATACATAAATCTATGTAGTTTGAGTTATTTAGTTAGATACATAAATCTATGTAGTTTGAGTTATTTAGTTAGATACATAAATCTATGTAGTTTGAGTTATTTAGTTAGATACAAAAATCTATGTTGTTCCATATATTTAGTTAGATACATAAATCTTCTTTTTTCGAGTTATTTAGTTAGATACATAAATCTATGTTGTTCGAGTTATTTAGTTAGATACATAAATCTATTTTGTTCTAGTTATTTAGTTAGATACATAAATCTATGTAGTTCGAGTTATTTAATTAGATACATAAATCTATGTTGTTCGAGTTATTTAGTTAGATACATAAATCTATGTTATACTAGTTATTTAGTTAGATACATAAATCTATTTAGTTCGAGTTATTTAGTTAGATACATAAATCTATGTATTTCGAGTTATTTAATTAGATATATAAATCTATGTTGTTCGAGTTATTTAGTTAGATACATAAATATATGTAGTTTGAGTTATTTAGTTAGATACATAAATCTATGTAGTTCGAGTTATTTAGTTAGATACATAAATCTATGTTGTTCGAGTTATTTAGTTAGATACATAAATCTATGTTGTTCGAGTTATTCAGTTAGATACATAAATCTATGTAGTTTGAGTTATTTAGTTAAACACTAAAATATATGTAGTTTGAGTTATTTAGTTAAATACATAAATCTATGTAGTTTGAGATATTTAGTTAGATACATAAATCTAAGTTGTTCAAGTTTTTAGTTAGATACATAAATCTATGGTGTTCAATTATTTAGTTAGATACATAAATCTATGTAGTTTGAGTTATTTAGTTAGATACATAAATCTATGTAGTTTGAGTTATTTAGTTAGATACATAAATCTATGTAGTTTGAGTTATTTAGTTAGATACATAAATCTAAGTTGTTTGAGCAATTTTTAGTTAGATACATAAATCTATGTTGTTTAAGTTATTTAGTTAGATACATAAATCTATGTAGTTTGAGTTATTTAGTTAGATACATAAATCTAAGTTGTTCTGGTTATTTAGTTAATTATATAAATCTAAGTTTTTCGAGTTATTTAGTTAACTACATAAATCTATGTAGCTCGAGCTATTTAGTTAGATACATAAATCTATGTAGTTCGAGTTATTTAGTTAGATACATAAATCTATGTTGTTCGAGTTATTTAGTTAGATACATAAATCTATGTTGTTCGAGTTATTTAGTTAGATACATAAATCTATGTTGTTCTAGTTATTTAGTTAGATACATAAATCTATGTAGTTCGAGTTATTTAATTAGATACATAAATCTATGTTGTTCGAGTTATTTAGTTAGATACATAAATCTATGTTGTTCTAGTTATTTAGTTAGATACATAAATCTATGTAGTTCGAGTTATTTAGTTAGATACATAAATCTATGTAGTTTGAGTTATTTAGTTAGATACATAAATCTATGTAGTTCGAGTTATTTAGTTAGATACATAAATCTATGTTGTTCGAGTTATTTAGTTAGATACATAAATCTATGTTGTTCGAGTTATTCAGTTAGATATATAAATCTATGTAGTTTGAGTTATTTAGTTTTAGTTAAATATATATAAATATATGTAGTTTGAGTTATTTAGTTAAATACATAAATCTATGTAGTTTGAGTTATTTAGTTAGATACATAAATCTAAGTTGTTCAAGTTTTATAGTTAGATACCAAAATCTATGGTGTTTAATTATTTGGTTAGATACATAAATCTATGTAGTTTGAGTTATTTAGTTAGATACATAAATCTATTTAGTTCGAGTTATTTAGTTAGATACATAAATCTATGTAGTTTGAGTTATTTAGTTAGATACATAAATCTAAGTTGTTTGAGCTATTTAGTTAGATACATAAATCTATGTTTTTTAAGTTATTTAGTTAGATACATAAATCTATGTAGTTTGAGTTATTTAGTTAGATACATAAATCTATGTTGTTCGAGTTATTTAGTTAATTACATAAATCTAAGTTGTTCGAGTTATTTAGTTAGATACATAAATCTATGTAGTTCGAGTTATTTAGTTAGATACATAAATCTATGTAGTTCGAGTTATTTAGTTAGATACATAAATCTATGTTGTTCGAGTTATTTAGTTAGATACATAAATATATGTAGTTTGAGTTATTTAGTTAGATACATAAATCTATGTAGTTTGAGTTATTTAGTTAGATACATAAATCTATGTTGTTTGAGTTATTTAGTTAGATACATAAATCTATGTTGTTCGAGTTATTCAGTTAGATACATAAATCTATGTAGTTTGAGTTATTTAGTTAGATACATAAATCTATGTAGTTTGAGTTATTTAGTTAGATACATAAATCTATGTAGTTTGAGTTATTTAGTTAGATACATAAATCTATGTTGTTTGAGTTATTTAGTTAGATACATAAATCTATGTTGTTTGAGTTATTTAGTTAGATACATAAATCTATGTAGTTTGAGTTATTTAGTTAGATACATAAATCTAAGTTGTTCTGAGTTATTTAGTTAGATACATAAATCTAAGTTTTCGAGTTATTTAGTTAGATACATAAATCTATTTAGTTCGAGTTATTTAGTTAGATACATAAATCTATGTAGTTCGAGTTATTTAGTTAGATACATAAATCTATGTTGTTCGAGTTATTTAGTTAGATACATAAATCTATGTTGTTCGAGTTATTCAGTTAGATACATAAATCTATGTTGTTCGAGTTATTTAGTTAGATACATAAATCTATGTAGTTTGAGTTATTTAGTTAGATACATAAATCTATGTTGTTTGAGTTATTTAGTTAGATACATAAATCTATGTTGTTCGAGTTATTTAGTTAGATACATAAATCTATGTTGTTCTAGTTATTTAGTTAGATACATAAATCTAAGTTGTTCGAGTTATTTAGTTAGATACATAAATCTATATAGTTTGAGATATTTAGTTAGATACATAAATCTAATTTGTTCGAGTTATTTAGTTAGATACATAAATCTATGTAGTTCAAGTTATTTAGTTAGATACATAAATCTATGTAGTTTGAGTTATTTAGTTAGATACATAAATCTATGTTGTTCGAGTTATTTAGTTAGATACATAAATCTATGTTGTTCGAGTTATTTAGTTAGATACATAAATCTATGTTGTTCGAGTTATTTAGTTAGATACATAAATCTATGTAGTTCGAGTTATTTAGTTAGATACATAAATCTATGTTGTTCGAGTTATTTAGTTAGATACATAAATCTATGTAGTTTGAGTTATTTAGTTAGATACATAAATCTATGTAGTTTGAGTTATTTAGTTAGATACATAAATCTATGTAGTTTGAGATATTTAGTTAGATACATAAATCTAAGTTGTTCAAGTTTCTTAGTTAGATACATAAATCTATGGTGTTCAATTATTTGGTTAGATACATAAATCTATGTAGTTTGAGTTATTTAGTTAGATACATAAATCTATGTAGTTTGAGTTATTTAGTTAGATACATAAATCTATGTAGTTTGAGTTATTTAGTTAGATACATAAATCTATGTTGTTTGAGTTATTTAGTTAGATACATAAATCTATGTAGTTTGAGTTATTTAGTTAGATACATAAATCTAAATCTTGTAGTTTGAGTTATTTAGTTAGATACATAAATCTATGTTGTTCGAGTTATTTAGTTAGATACATAAATCTATGTTGTTCGAGTTATTCAGTTAGATACATAAATCTATGTAGTTCGAGTTATTTAGTTAGATACATAAATCTATGTTGTTCGAGTTATTTAGTTAGATACATAAATCTATGTTGTTGAGTTATTTAGTTAGATACATAAATCTATGTTGTTTCGAGTTATTTAGTTAGATACATAAATCTATGTAGTTTGAGTTATTTAGTTAGATACATAAATCTATGTTGTTCGAGTTATTTAGTTAGATACATAAATAGTTCGAGTTATTTAGTTAGTACATAGTTTAGTTTGAGTTATTTAGTTAGATACATAAATCTATGTTGGTTCTAGTTATTTAGTTAGATACATAAATCTATGTTGTTCGAGTTATTTAGTTAGATACATAAATCTATGTAGTTCAAGTTATTTAGTTAGATACATAAATCTATGTAGTTTGAGTTATTTAGTTAGATACATAAATCTATGTTGTTTGAGTTATTTAGTTAGATACATAAATCTATGTAGTTTGAGTTATTTAGTTAGATACATAAATCTATGTAGTTTGAGTTATTTAGTTAGATATATAAATCTATGTAGTTTGAGTTATTTAGTTAGATACATAAATCTATGTTGTTTAAGTTATTTAGTTAGATACATAAATCTATGTAGTTTGAGTTATTTAGTTAGATACATAAATCTAAGTTGTTCTAGTTATTTAGTTAGATACATAAATCTATGTTGTTCGAGTTATTTAGTTAGATACATAAATCTATGTAGAGTTATTTAGTTAGATACATAAATCTATGTTGTTCGAGTTATTTAGTTAGATACATAAATCTATGTTGTTTGAGTTATTTAGTTAGATACATAAATCTATGTAGTTTGAGTTATTTAGTTAGATACATAAATCTATGATACATAAATCTATGTAGTTTGAGTTATTTAGTTAGATACATAAATCTATGTTGTTCGAGTTATTTAGTTAGATACATAAATCTATGTTGTTCGAGTTATTCAGTTAGATACATAAATCTATGTAGTTCGAGTTATTTAGTTAGATACATAAATCTATGTTGTTCGAGTTATTTAGTTAGATACATAAATATATTTCGGTTGAGTTATTTAGTTAGATACATAAATCTATGTAGTTTGAGTTATTTAGTTAGATACATAAATCTATGTAGTTTGAGTTATTTAAATACTAAATCTATGTAGTTTGAGTTATTTAGTTAGATACATAAATCTAAGTTGTTCAAGTTTCTTAGTTAGATACATAAATCTATGGTGTTCAATTATTTGGTTAGATACATAAATCTATGTAGTTTGAGTTATTTAGTTAGATACATAAATCTATGTAGTTTGAGTTATTTAGTTAGATACATAAATCTATGTAGTTTGAGTTATTTAGTTAGATACATAAATCTATGTTGTTTGAGTTATTTAGTTAGATACATAAATCTATGTTGTTTAAGTTATTTAGTTAGATACATAAATCTATGTAGTTTGAGTTATTTAGTTAGATACATAAATCTTAGTTGTTCTGGTTATTTAGTTAATACATAAATCTAAGTTTTCGAGTTATTTAGTTAGATACATAAAGCTATTTAGTTCGAGTTATTTAGTTAGATACATAAATCTATGTAGTTCGAGTTATTTAGTTAGATACATAAATCTATGTTGTTCGAGTTATTTAGTTAGATACATAAATCTATGTTGTTCGAGTTATTTAGTTAGATACATAAATCTATGTTGTTCTAGTTATTTAGTTAGATACATAAATCTATGTAGTTCGAGTTATTTAGTTAGATACATAAATCTATGTTCTTCGAGTTATTTAGTTAGATACATAAATATATTTAGTTTGAGTTATTTAGTTAGATACATAAATCTATGTAGTTTGAGTTATTTAGTTAGATACATAAATCTATGTTGTTCGAGTTATTTAGTTAGATACATAAATCTATGTTGTTCGAGTTATTCAGTTAGATACATAAATCTATGTAGTTTGAGTTATTTAGTTAGATATATAAATCTATGTAGTTTGAGTTATTTAGTTAGATACATAAATCTATGTAGTTTGAGTTATTTAGTTAGATACATAAATCTAAGTTGTTTGAGCTATTTAGTTAGATACATAAATCTATGTTGTTCATAAATCTAGTTATTTAGTTAGATACATAAATCTATGTAGTTTGAGTTATTTAGTTAGATACATAAATCTATGTAGTTCGAGTTATTTAGTTAGATACATAAATCTATGTAGTTTGAGTTATTTAGTTAGATACATAAATCTATGTTGTTGTTTGAGTTATTTAGTTAGATACATAAATCTATGTTGTTTAAGTTATTTAGTTAGATACATAAATCTATGTAGTTTGAGTTATTTAGTTAGATACATAAATCTAAGTTGTTTAGTTATTTAGTTAGATACATAAATCTAAGTTTTCGAGTTATTTAGTTAATACATAAATCTATGTAGTTCGAGTTATTTAGTTAGATACATCAATCTATGCTGTTCGAGTTATTCAGTTAGATACATAAATCTATGTTGTTCGAGTTATTCAGTTAGATATATAAATCTGTGTAGTTTGAGTTATTTAGTTAGATTTATAAATCCATGTAGTTTGAGTTATTTAGTTAGTTAGATACATAAATCTATGTAGTTTGAGTTATTTAGTTAGATACATAAATCTAAGTTGTTCAAGTTATTTAGTTAGATACATAAATCTATGGTGTTCAATTATTTTGTTAGATACATAAATCTATGTAGTTTGAGTTATTTAGTTAGATACATAAATCTATGTAGTTTGAGTTATTTAGTTAGATACATAAATCTATGTAGTTTGAGTTATTTAGTTAGATACATAAATCTATGTTGTTTGAGTTATTTAGTTAGATACATAAATCTATGTTGTTTGAGTTATTTAGTTAGATACATAAATCTATGTAGTTTGAGTTATTTAGTTAGATACATAAATCTAAGTTGTTCGAGTTATTTAGTTAATACATAAATCTAAGTTTTCGAGTTATTTAGTTAGATACATAAATCTATGTAGTTCGAGTTATTTAGTTAGATACATAAATCTATGTAGTTCGAGTTATTTAGTTAGATACATAAATCTATGTTGTTCGAGTTATTTAGTTAGATACATAAATCTATGTTATTCGAGTTATTTAGTTAGATACATAAATCTATGTTGTTCGAGTTATTTAGTTAGATACATAAATCTATGTAGTTTGAGTTATTTAGTTAGATACATAAATCTATGTTGTTTGAGTTATTTAGTTAGATACATAAATCTATGTTAGTTCGAGTTATTTAGTTAGATACATAAATCTATGTTGTTCGAGTTATTTAGTTAGATACATAAATCTATGTTGTTCAAGTTATTTAGTTAGATACATAAATCTATGTAGTTTGAGTTATTTAGTTAGATACATAAATCTATGTTGTTCAAGTTATTTAGTTAGATACATAAATCTATGTTGTTCGAGTTATTTAGTTAGATACATAAATCTATGTTGTTCGAGTTATTTAGTTAGATACATAAATCTATGTAGTTCGAGTTATTTAGTTAGATACATAAATCTATGTTGTTCGAGTTATTTAGTTAGATACATATAATAAATATGTAGTTTGAGTTATTTAGTTAGATACATAAATCTATGTAGTTTGAGTTATTTAGTTAGATACATAAATCTATGTAGTTTGAGATATTTAGTTAGATACATAAATCTAATTTGTTCAAGTTACTCAGTTAGATACATAAATCTATGGTGTTCAAGTTATTTAGTTAGATACATAAATCTATGTAGTTTGAGTTATTTAGTTAGATACATAAATCTATGTAGTTTGAGTTATTTAGTTAGATACATAAATCTATGTAGTTTGAGTTATTTAGTTAGATACATAAATCTATGTTGTTTGAGTTATTTAGTTAGATACATAAATCTATGTAGTTTGAGTTATTTAGTTAGATACATAAATCTAAGTTGTTCTAGTTATTTAGTTAAATACATAAATCTAAGTTGTTCGAGTTATTTAGTTAGATACATAAATCTATGTAGTTCGAGTTATTTAGTTAGATACATAAATCTATGTTGTTCGAGTTATTTAGTTAGATACATAAATCTATGTAGTTTGAGTTATTTAGTTAGATACATAAATCTATGTAGTTTGAGTTATTTAGTTAGATACATAAATCTATGTAGTTTGAGTTATTTAGTTAGATACATAAATCTATGTTGTTCGAGTTATTTAGTTAGATACATAAATCTATGTTGTTCGTTATTTAGTTATTTAGTTAGATACATAAATCTATGTAGTTTGAGTTATTTAGTTAGATACATAAATCTATGTTGTTCGAGTTATTTAGTTAGATACATAAATCTATATGTTTAGTTATTTAGTTAGATACATAAATCTATTTGTTAGATACATTAGTTCGAGTTATTTAGTTAGATACATAAATCTATGTAGTTCGAGTTATTTAGTTAGATACATAAATCTATGTTGTTCGAGTTATTTAGTTAGATACATAAATCTATGTAGTTTGAGTTATTTAGTTAGATACATAAATCTATGTTGTTCGAGTTATTTAGTTAGATACATAAATCTATGTTGTTCGAGTTATTCAGTTAGATACATAAATCTATGTAGTTTGAGTTATTTAGTTAGATACATAAATCTATGTAGTTTGAGTTATTTAGTTAGATACATAAATCTAAGTTGTTCAAGTTTCTTAGTTAAATACATAAATCTATGGTGTTCGAGTTATTCAGATGGATACATAAATCTATGTAGTTTGAGTTATTTAGTTAGATACATAAATCTATGTAGTTTGAGTTATTTAGTTAGATACATAAATCTATGTAGTTTGAGTTATTTAGTTAGATACATAAATCTATGTTGTTTGAGTTATTTAGTTAGATACATAAATCTATGTTGTTTAAGTTATTTAGTTAGATACATAAATCTATGTAGTTTGAGTTATTTAGTTAGATACATAAATCTAAGTTGTTCTAGTTATTTAGTTAATTACATAAATCTAAGTTGTTCGAGTTATTTAGTTAGATACATAAATCTATGTAGTTCGAGTTATTTAGTTAGATACATAAATCTATGTAGTTCGAGTTATTTAGTTAGATACATAAATCTATGTTGTTCGAGTTATTTAGTTAGATACATAAATCTATGTTGTTTGAGTTATTTAGTTAGATACATAAATCTATGTTGTTCGAGTTATTCAGTTAGATACATAAATCTATGTAGTTCGAGTTATTTAGTTAGATACATAAATCTATGTTGTTCGAGTTATTTAGTTAGATACATAAATCTATGTAGTTTGAGTTATTTAGTTAGATACATAAATCTATGTAGTTTGAGTTATTTAGTTAGATACATAAATCTATGTTGTTCGAGTTATTTAGTTAGATACATAAATCTATGTTGTTCGAGTTATTCAGTTAGATACATAAATCTATGTAGTTTGAGTTATTTAGTTAGATACATAAATCTATGTAGTTTGAGTTATTTAGTTAGATACATAAATCTATGTAGTTTGAGTTATTTAGTTAGATACATAAATCTATGTTGTTCAAGTTTCTTAGTTAGATACATAAAATCTATGGTGTTTCAATTATTTTGTTAGATACATAAATCTATGTAGTTTGAGTTATTTAGATAGATACATAACTCTATGTAGTTTGAGTTATTTAGTTAGATACATAAATCTATGTAGTTTGAGTTATTTAGTTAAATACATAAATCTATGTTGTTTGAGTTATTTAGTTAGACATAAATCTATGTAGTTTAAGTTATTTAGTTAGATACATAAATCTATGTAGTTTGAGTTATTTAGTTAGATACATAAATCTAAGTTGTTCGAGTTATTTAGTTAGATACATAAATCTATGTTGTTCGAGTTATTTAGTTAGATACATAAATCTATGTTGTTCGAGTTATTCAGTTAGATACATAAATCTATGTAGTTCGAGTGATTTAGTTAGATACATAAATCTATGTTATTCGAGTTATTTAGTTAGATACATAAATCTATGTTGTTCGAGTTATTTAGTTAGATACATAAATCTATGTTGTTCGAGTTATTCAGTTAGATACATAAATCTATGTAGTTTGAGTTATTTAGTTAGATACATAAATCTATGTTGTTTGAGTTATTTAGTTAGATACATAAATCTATGTTGTTCGAGTTATTTAGTTAGATACATAAATCTATGTTGTTCTAGTTATTTAGTTAATACATAAATCTATGTGTTTCGAGTTATTTTTAGATACATAAATTAGAGTTATTTAGTTACATAAATCTATGTAGTTTGAGTTAATTAGTTAGATACATAAATCTATGTTGTTCGAGTTATTTAGTTAGATACATAAATCTATTTAGTTCGAGTTATTTAGTTAGATACATAAATCTATGTAGTTTGAGTTATTTAGTTAGATACATAAATCTATGTAGTTTGAGTTATTTAGTTAGATACATAAATCTATGTAGTTTGAGTTATTTAGTTAGATACATAAATCTATGTTGTTGAGTTATTTAGTTAGATACATAAATCTATGTTGTTCGAGTTATTTAGTTAGATACATAAATCTATGTAGTTTGAGTTATTTAGTTAGATACATAAATCTATGTAGTTTGAGTTATTTAGTTAGATACATAAATCTATGTAGTTTGAGTTATTTAGTTAGATACATAAATCTATGTAGTTTGAGTTATTTAGTTAGATACATAAATCTATGTAGTTTGAGTTATTTAGTTAGATACATAAATCTAAGTTGTTCTAGTTATTTAGTTAGATACATAAATCTATGTTGTTCGAGTTATTTAGTTAGATACATAAATCTATGTAGTTCGAGTTATTTAGTTAGATACATAAATCTATGTTGTTCGAGTTATTTAGTTAGATACATAAATCTATGTAGTTTGAGTTATTTAGTTAGATACATAAATCTATGTAGTTTGAGTTATTTAGTTAGATACATAAATCTATGTAGTTCGAGTTATTTAGTTAGATACATAAATCTATGTTGTTCGAGTTATTTAGTTAGATACATAAATCTATGTTGTTCGAGTTATTTAGTTAGATACATAAATCTATGTTGTTCGAGTTATTTAGTTAGATACATAAATCTATGTAGTTTGAGTTATTTAGTTAGATACATAAATCTATGTAGTTCGAGTTATTTAGTTAGATACATAAATCTATGTTGTTCGAGTTATTTAGTTAGATACATAAATCTATGTAGTTCGAGTTATTTAGTTAGATACATAAATCTATGTTGTTGTTGAGTTATTTAGTTAGATACATAAATCTATGTAGTTCGAGTTATTTAGTTAGATACATAAATCTATGTTGTTCGAGTTATTTAGTTAGATACATAAATCTATGTAGTTTCGAGTTATTTAGTTAGATACATAAATCTATGTAGTTTTTAGTTATTTAGTTTATGTATAAATTATGAGTTTGAGTTATTTAGTTAGATACATAAATCTATTTGTTCTAGTTATTTAGTTAAATATGTAAATCTATGTTGTTTGAGTTATTTAGTTAGATACATAAATTTATATAGTTTGAGATATTTAGTTAGATACATAAATATATTTAGTTTGAGTTATTTAGTTAGATACATAAATCTATGTTGTTTGATTTATTTAGTTAAATACATAAATCTATGTAGTTTGAGTTATTTAGTTAGATACATAAATCTATGTAGTTTGAGTTATTTAGTTAGATACATAAATCTATGTAGTTTGAGTTATTTAGTTAGATACATAAATCTATGTTGTTCGAGTTATTTAGTTAGATACATAAATCTATGTTTTTCGAGTTATTTAGTTAGATACATAAATCTATGTTGTTTGAGTTATTTAGTTAGATACATAAATCTATGTTGTTCGAGTTATTTAGTTAGATACATAAATCTATGTTGTTCGAGTTATTTAGTTAGATACATAAATCTATGTTGTTCGAGTTATTTAGTTAGATACATAAATCTATGTAGTTTGAGTTATTTAGTTAGATACATAAATCTATGTAGTTTGAGTTATTTAGTTAGATACATAAATCTATGTAGTTTGAGTTATTTAGTTAGATACATAAATCTATGTTGTTCTGAGTTATTTAGTTAGATACATAAATCTATGTTGTTCGAGTTATTTAGTTAGATACATAAATCTATGTAGTTCGAGTTATTTAGTTAGATACATAAATCTATGTTGTTCGAGTTATTTAGTTAGATACATAAATCTATGTTGTTCGAGTTATTTAGTTAGATACATAAATCTATGTTGTTCGAGTTATTTAGTTAGATACATAAATCTATGTTGTTCGAGTTATTTAGTTAGATACATAAATCTATGTAGTTTGAGTTATTTACTCAGATACATAAATCTATGTTGTTTGAGTTATTTAGTTAGATACATAAATCTATGTTGTTCGAGTTATTTAGTTAGATACATAAATCTATGTTGTTCGAGTTATTTAGTTAGATACATAAATCTATGTTGTTCGAGTTATTTAGTTAGATACATAAATTTATGTAGTTTGAGTTATTTAGTTAGATACATAAATCTATGTTGTTCGAGTTATTCAGTTAGATACATAAATCTATGTAGTTCGAGTTATTTAGTTAGATACATAAATCTATGTTGTTCGAGTTATTTAGTTAGATACATAAATCTATGTAGTTTGAGTTATTTAGTTAGATACATAAATCTATGTAGTTTGAGTTATTTAGTTAGATACATAAATCTATGTAGTTTGAGTTATTTAGTTAGATACATAAATCTATGTTGTTCAAGTTATTTAGTTAGATACATAAATCTATGGTGTTTGAGTTATTTGTTAGATACATAAATCTATGTAGTTTGAGTTATTTAGTTAGATACATAAATCTATGTAGTTTGAGTTATTTAGTTAGATACATAAATCTATGTAGTTTGAGTTATTTAGTTAGATACATAAATCTATGTAGTTTGAGTTATTTAGTTAGATACATAAATCTATGTAGTTTGAGTTATTTAGTTAGATACATAAATCTAAGTTGTTCTAGTTATTTAGTTAATTACATAAATCTAAGTTGTTCGAGTTATTTAGTTAGATACATAAATCTATGTAGTTTGAGTTATTTAGTTAGATACATAAATCTATGTTGTTCGAGTTATTCAGTTAGATACATAAATCTATGTAGTTTGAGTTATTCAGTTAGATACATAAATCTATTTAGTTCGAGTTATTTAGTTAGATACATAAATCTATTCAGTTCGAGTTATTTAGTTAGATACATAAATCTATGTTGTTCGAGTTATTTAGTTAGATACATAAATCTAATTTGTTTGAGCAATTTTGTTAGATACATAAATCTATGTTGTTAGTTATTTAGTTAGATACATAAATCTATGTAGTTTGAGTTATTTAGTTAGATACATAAATCTATGTAGTTTGAGTTATTTAGTTAGATACATAAATCTATGTTGTTTAAGTTATTTAGTTAGATACATAAATCTATGTAGTTCGAGTTATTTAGTTAGATACAAAATCTATGTTAGTTATGTTGTTAGTTATTTAGTTAGATACATAAATCTATGTAGTTCGAGTTATTTAGTTAGATACATAAATCTATGTTGTTCGAGTTATTTAGTTAGATACATAAATCTATGTAGTTTGAGTTATTTAGTTAGATACATAAATCTATGTTGTTTGAGTTATTTAGTATGTTGTTGAGTTATTTAGTTAGATACATAAATCTAATTGGTTCGAGTTATTTAGTTAGATACATAAATCTATGTTGTTCGAGTTATTTAGTTAGATACATAAATCTATGTTGTTTGAGTTATTTAGTTAGATACAAAAATCTATGTAGTTTGAGTTATTTAATTAGATACATAAATCTATGTTGTTTGAGTTATTTAGTTAGATACATAAATCTATGTAGTTTGAGTTATTTAGTTAGATACATAAATCTATATAGTTCGAGTTATTTAGTGAGATACATAAATCTATGTAGTTTGAGTTATTTAGTTAGATACATAAATCTATGTTGTTCATAAAGTTATTTAGTTAGATACATAAATCTATGTTGTTTGAGTTATTTAGTTAGATACATAAATCTATGTAGTTTGAGTTATTTAGTTACATATATAAATTTATGTTGTTTAAGTTATTTAGTTAGATACATAAATCTAAGTTGTTCTAGTTATTTAGTTAGATACATAAATCTATGTTGTTCGAGTTATTTAGTTAGATACATAAATCTATGTATAGTTAGTTTGAGTTATTTAGTTAGATACATAAATCTATGTAGTTTGAGTTATTTAGTTAGATACATAAATCTATGTAGTTTGAGTTATTTAGTTAGATACATAAATCTATGTTGTTCGAGTTATTTAGTTAGATACATAAATCTATGTTGTTCGAGTTATTTAGTTAGATACATAAATCTATGTTGTTCGAGTTATTTAGTTAGATACATAAATCTATGTTGTTCGAGTTATTCAGTTAGATACATAAATCTATGTAGTTCGAGTTATTTAGTTAGATACATAAATCTATGTTGTTCGAGTTATTTAGTTAGATACATAAATCTATGTTGTTAGATACATTAGTTCGAGTTATTTAGTTAGATACATAAATCTATGTTGTTCGAGTTATTCAGTTAGATACATAAATCTATGTTGTTCGAGTTATTCAGTTAGATACATAAATCTATGTAGTTTGAGTTATTTAGTTAGATACATAAATCTATGTAGTTTGAGTTATTTAGTTAGATACATAAATCTATGTTGTTCGAGTTATTTAGTTAGATACATAAATCTATGTTGTTCGAGTTATTCAGTTAGATACATAAATCTATGTAGTTTGAGTTATTTAGTTAGATATATAAATCTATGTAGTTTGAGTTATTTAGTTAGATACATAAATCTATGTAGTTTGAGTTATTTAGTTAGATACATAAATCTAAGTTGTTTGAGCTATTTAGTTAGATACATAAATCTATGTTGTTAGAGTTATTTAGTTAGATACATAAATCTATGTAGTTTGAGTTATTTAGTTAGATACATAAATCTATGTTGTTCTGAGTTATTTAGTTAGATACATAAATCTAGTTGTTCGAGTTATTCAGTTAGATACATAAATCTATGTAGTTCGAGCTATTTAGTTAGATACATAAATCTATGTAGTTCGAGTTATTTAGTTAGATACATAAATCTATGTTGTTCGAGTTATTTAGTTAGATACATAAATCTATGTTGTTCGAGTTATTTAGTTAGATACATAAATCTATGTTGTTCTAGTTATTTAGTTAGATACATAAATCTATGTAGTTCGAGTTATTTAGTTAGATACATAAATCTATGTTCTTCGAGTTATTTAGTTAGATACATAAATCTATGTAGTTTCAGTTATTTAGATAGATACATAAATCTATGTACTTCGAGTTATTTAGTTAGATACATAAATCTATGTAGTTTGAGTTATTTAGTTAGATACGTAAATCTATGTTGTTTGAGTTATTTAGTTAGATACATAAATCTATGTTGTTTAAGTTATTTAGTTAGATACATAAATCTATGTAGTTTGAGTTATTTAGTTAGATACATAAATCTATGTTGTTTGAGTTATTTAGTTAGATACATAAATCTATGTTGTTCGAGTTATTTAGTTAGATACATAAATCTATGTAGTTCGAGTTATTTAGTTAGATACATAAATCTATGTAGTTCGAGTTATTTAGTTAGATACATAAATCTATGTTGTTCGAGTTATTTAGTTAGATACATAAATCTATGTAGTTTGAGTTATTTAGTTAGATACATAAATCTATGTAGTTTGAGTTATTTAGTTAGATACATAAATCTATGTAGTTTGAGTTATTTAGTTAGATACATAAATCTATGTTGTTCAAGTTATTTAGTTAGATACATAAATCTATGGTGTTCAGTTATTTAGTTAGATACATAAATCTATGTAGTTTGAGTTATTTAGTTAGATACATAAATCTATGTAGTTTGAGTTATTTAGTTAGATACATAAATCTATGTAGTTTGAGTTATTTAGTTAGATACATAAATCTAAGTTGTTTGAGCTATTTAGTTAGATACATAAATCTATGTTGTTTAAGTTATTTAGTTAGATACATAAATCTATGTAGTTTGAGTTATTTAGTTAGATACATAAATCTAAGTTGTTCTAGTTATTTAGTTAATTACATAAATCTAAGTTGTTCGAGTTATTTAGTTAACTACATAAATCTATGTAGTTCGAGCTATTTAGTTAGATGCATAAATCTATGTTGTTCGAGTTATTTAGTTAGATACATAAATCTATGTTGTTCGAGTTATTTAGTTAGATACATAAATCTATGTAGTTCGAGTTATTTAGTTAGATACATAAATCTATGTTGTTTGAGTTATTTAGTTAGATACATAAATCTATGTAGTTCGAGTTATTTAGTTAGATACATAAATCTATGTAGTTTGAGTTATTTAGTTAGATACATAAATCTATGTTGTTCGAGTTATTTAGTTAGATACATAAATCTATGTTGTTCGAGTTATTTAGTTAGATACATAAATCTATGTAGTTTGAGTTATTTAGTTAGATACATAAATCTATGTAGTTTGAGTTATTTAGTTAAATACATAAATCTATGTAGTTTGAGTTATTTAGTTAGATACATAAATCTATGTAGTTTGAGTTATTTAGTTAGATACATAAATCTATGTTGTTTGAGTTATTTAGTTAGATACATAAATCTATGTAGTTTGAGTTATTTAGTTAGATACATAAATCTTATGTAGTTGTTGAGTTATTTAGTTAGATACATAAATCTAAGTTTTTCGAGTTATTTAGTTAGATACATAAATCTATGTAGTTCGAGTTATTTAGTTAGATACATAAATCTATGTAGTTCGAGTTATTTAGTTAGATACATAAATCTATAGTTGTTCGAGTTATTTAGTTAGATACATAAATCTATGTTGTTCGAGTTATTTAGTTAGATACAAAAATCTATGTTGTTCTAGTTATTTAGTTAGATACATAAATCTATGTAGTTCGAGTTATTTAGTTAGATACATAAATCTATGTTGTTCGAGTTATTTAGTTAGATACATAAATCTATGTTGTTTGAGTTATTTAGTTAGATACATAAATCTATGTAGTTCGAGTTATTTAGTTAGATACATAAATCTATGTAGTTTGAGTTATTTAGTTAGATACATAAATCTATGTTGTTTGAGTTATTTAGTTAGATACATAAATCTATGTTGTTTGAGTTATTTAGTTAGATACATAAATCTATGTAGTTTGAGTTATTTAGTTAGATACATAAATCTATGTTGTTCGAGTTATTTAGTTAATACATAAATCTATGTTGTTCGAGTTATTTAGTTAGATACATAAATCTATGTTGTTCGAGTTATTTAGTTAGATACATAAATCTATGTAGTTCGAGTTATTTAGTTAGATACATAAATCTATGTTGTTCGAGTTATTTAGTTAGATACATAAATCTATGTAGTTTGAGTTATTTAGTTAGATACATAAATCTATGTAGTTTGAGTTATTTAGTTAGATACATAAATCTATGTAGTTTGAGTTATTTAGTTAGATACATAAATCTAAGTTGTTCAAGTTATTTAGTTAGATACATAAATTTATTGTGTTCAGTTATTTAGTTAGATACATAAATCTATGTAGTTTGAGTTATTTAGTTAGATACATAAATCTATGTAGTTTGAGTTATTTAGTTAGATACATAAATCTATGTAGTTTGAGTTATTTAGTTAGATACATAAATCTAAGTTGTTTGAGCTATTTAGTTAGATACATAAATCTATGTTGTTTAAGTTATTTAGTTAGATACATAAATCTATGTAGTTTGAGTTATTTAGTTAGATACATAAATCTAAGTTTTTCGAGTTGTTTAGTTAACTACATAAATCTAAGTTTTCGAGTTATTTAGTTAATACATAAATCTATGTAGTTTGAGTTATTTAGTTAGCTACATAAATCTATGTAGTTCGAGTTATTTAGTTAGATACATAAATCTATGTTGTTCGAGTTATTTAGTTAGATACATAAATCTATGTTGTTCGAGTTATTTAGTTAGATACATAAATCTATGTTGTTCGAGTTATTTAGTTAGATACATAAATCTATGTAGTTCGAGTTATTTAGTTAGATACGTAAATCTATGTTGTTCGAGTTATTTAGTTAGATACATAAATCTATGTTGTTTGAGTTATTTAGTTAGATACATAAATCTATGTAGTTCGAGTTATTTAGTTAGATACATAAATCTATGTAGTTTGAGTTATTTAGTTAGATACATAAATCTATGTAGTTTGAGTTATTTAGTTAGATACATAAATCTATGTTGTTCGAGTTATTTAGTTAGATACATAAATCTATGTAGTTTGAGTTATTTAGTTAGATACATAAATCTATGTTGTTTAAGTTATTTAGTTAGATACATAATCTATGTTGTTTGAGTTATTTAGTTAGATACATAAATATATGTAGTTTGAGTTATTTAGTTAGATACATAAATCTATGTTGTTTGAGTTATTTAGTTAGATACATAAATCTATGTTGTTCGAGTTATTTAGTTAGATACATAAATCTATGTAGTTTGAGTTATTTAGTTAGATACATAAATCTATGTAGTTCGAGTTATTTAATTAGATACATAAATCTATGTTGTTCGAGTTATTTAGTTAGATACATAAATCTATGTAGTTTGAGTTATTTAGTTAGATACATAAATCTATGTAGTTTGAGTTATTTAGTTAGATACATAAATCTATGTAGTTTGAGTTATTTAGTTAGATACATAAATCTATGTAGTTTGAGTTATTTAGTTAGATACATAAATCTAAGTTGTTCAAGTTACTTAGTTAGATACATAAATCTATGTTGTTCGAGTTATTTAGTTAGATACATAAATCTATGTAGTTTGAGTTATTTAGTTAGATACATAAATCTATGTAGTTTGAGTTATTTAGTTAGATACATAAATCTATGTAGTTTGAGTTATTTAGTTAGATACATAAATCTATGTTGTTTGAGTTATTTAGTTAGATACATAAATCTATGTTAGTTTGAGTTATTTAGTTAGATACATAAATCTATGTAGTTTGAGTTATTTAGTTAGATACATAAATCTATGTTGTTCTGAGTTATTTAGTTAATACATAAATCTATGTTTTCGAGTTATTTAGTTAGATACATAAATCTATTTAGTTCGAGTTATTTAGTTAGATACATAAATCTATGTAGTTCGAGTTATTTAGTTAGATACATAAATCTATGTTGTTCGAGTTATTTAGTTAGATACATAAATCTATGTAGTTTGAGTTATTTAGTTAGATACATAAATCTATGTAGTTTGAGTTATTTAGTTAAATACATAAATCTATGTAGTTTGAGTTATTTAGTTAGATACATAGATCTATGTTGTTTGAGTTATTTAGTTAGATACATAAATCTATGGTGTTCGAGTTATTTAGTTAGATACATAAATCTATTTAGTTTGAGTTATTTAGTTAGATACATAAAGCTATGTAGTTTGAGTTATTTAGTTAGATACATAAATCTATGTAGTTTGAGTTATTTAGTTAGATACATAAATCTATGTTGTTTGAGTTATTTAGTTAGATACATAAATCTATGTTGTTTGAGTTATTTAGTTAGATACATAAATCTATGTAGTTTGAGTTATTTAGTTAATTACATAAATCTAAGTTGTTCTGGTTATTTAGTTAATTACATAAATCTATGTTGTTCGAGTTATTTAGTTAGATACATAAATCTATTTAGTTCGAGTTATTTAGTTAGATACATAAATCTATGTAGTTCGAGTTATTTAGTTAGATACATAAATCTATGTTGTTCGAGTTATTTAGTTAGATACATAAATCTATGTTGTTCGAGTTATTTAGTTAGATACATAAATCTATGTTGTTCGAGTTATTTAGTTAGATACATAAATCTATGTAGTTTGAGTTATTTAGTTAGATACATAAATCTATGTTGTTTGAGTTATTTAGTTAGATACATAAATCTATGTTGTTCGAGTTATTCAGTTAGATACATAAATATATGTAGTTTGAGTTATTTAGTTAGATACATAAATCTATGTTGTTCGAGTTATTTAGTTAGATACATAAATCTATTTAGTTCGAGTTATTTAGTTAGATACATAAAGCTATTTAGTTCGAGTTATTTAGTTAGATACATAAATCTATGTAGTTCGAGTTATTTACTTAGATACATAAATCTATGTTGTTCGAGTTATTTAGTTAGATACATAAATCTATGTTGTTCGAGTTATTTAGTTAGATACATAAATCTATGTTGTTCGAGTTATTTAGTTAGATACATAAATCTATGTAGTTTGAGTTATTTAGTTAGATACATAAATCTATGTTGTTTGAGTTATTTAGTTAGATACATAAATCTATGTTGTTCGAGTTATTTAGTTAGATACATAAATCTATGTTGTTCTAGTTATTTAGTTAGATACATAAATCTATGTTGTTCGAGTTATTTAGTTAGATACATAAATCTATGTAGTTCGAGTTATTTAGTTAGATACATAAATCTAATTTGTTCGAGTTATTTAGTTAGATACATAAATCTATGTGTTCAAGTTATTTAGTTAGATACATAAATCTATGTAGTTTGAGTTATTTAGTTAGATACATAAATCTATGTTGTTCGAGTTATTTAGTTAGATACATAAATCTATGTTGTTCGAGTTATTTAGTTAGATACATAAATCTATGTTGTTCGAGTTATTTAGTTAGATACATAAATCTATGTAGTTTGAGTTATTTAGTTAGATACATAAATCTATGTTGTTCGAGTTATTTAGTTAGATACATAAATCTATGTAGTTTGAGTTATTTAGTTAGACACATAAATCTATGTAGTTTGAGTTATTTAGTTAGATACATAAATCTATGTAGTTTGAGTTATTTAGTTAGATACATAAATCTATGTTGTTCAAGTTATTTAGTTAGATACATAAATCTATGGTGTTCAAGTTATTTAGTTAGATATACATAAATCTATGTAGTTTGAGTTATTTAGTTAGATACATAAATCTATGTAGTTTGAGTTATTTAGTTAGATACATAAATCTATGTAGTTTGAGTTATTTAGTTAGATACATAAATCTATGTTGTTTGAGTTATTTAGTTAGATACATAAATCTATGTAGTTTGAGTTATTTAGTTAGATACATAAATCTATGTAGTTCTAGTTATTTAGTTAGATACATAAATCTATGTTGTTCGAGTTATTTGAAGTTAATACATAAATCTATGTAGTTCGAGTTATTTAGTTAGATACATAAATCTATGTTTTTCGAGTTATTTAGTTAAATACATAAATCTATGTTGTTCGAGTTATTCAGATGGATACATAAATCTATTTAGTTCGAGTTATTTAGTTAGATACATAAATCTATTCAGTTCAAGTTATTTAGTTAGATACATAAATCTATTTAGTTGAAGTTATTTAGTTAGATACATAAATCTATGTATTTCGAGTTATTTAGTTAGATACATAAATCTATGTTGTTCGAGTTATTTAGTTAGATACATAAATCTATGTAGTTTGAGTTATTT